>NW_027066185.1:0-19381 GCF_032884065.1 Artemia franciscana
TTTCGAGGGTAATAGCTTTGTCTGTGGAAAAAATTAAGATATTAGACAATTTTATGATTGCACATGGTAAAGAATGTGATTAAAGGCTCTTTTCCTATTTCAAAAGTTTTAGTTTTCGAGGGTAATATAAAAAAATGAAGTTGAAAAAATGAAGATATTAGACTATTTTATGATTGCACATGGTAAAGAATGTCATTAAAGGCTCTTTTCCTATTTCAAAAGTTTTAGTTTTCGAGGGTAATAGCTACGTATGTTGAAAAAATGAAGATATTGACTATTTTAGGATTGCAAATGGTAAAGAATGTGATTAAAGGCTCTTTTCCTATGTCAAAAGTTTTAGTTTTCAAGGGTAATAGCTACGTATGTTGAAAAAATGAAGATATTAGACTATTTTATGATTGCACATGGTAAAGAATATGATTAAAGGCTCTTTTCCTATTTTAAAAGTTTTAGTTTTCGAGGGTAATAGCTTTGTCTTTGGAAAACATTAAGATATTAGACAATTTTATGATTGTACATGGTAAAGAATGTGATTAAAGGCTCTTTTCCTATTTCAAAAGTTTTAGTTTTCCAGGGGTAATAGCTACGTATGTTGAAAAAATGAAGATATTAGACTATTTTATGATTGCAAATGGTAAAGAATGTGATTAAAGGCTCTTTTCCTGTTTCAAAAGTTTTAGTTTTCGAGGGTAATAGCTACGTATGTTGAAAAAATGAAGATATTAGACTATTTTATGATTGCAAATGGTAAAGAATGTGATTAAAGGCTCTTTTCCTATTTCAAAAGTTTTAGTTTTCGAGGGTAAGAGCTTTGTCTGTAGAAAAAATGAAGATATTAGACAATTTTATGATTGCACATGGTAAAGAATGTGATTAAAGGGTCTTTTCCTATTTCAAAAGTTTTAGTTTTCGAGGGTAATAGCTACGTATGTTGAAAAAATGAAGATATTAGACTATTTTATGATTGCCAATGGTAAAGAATGTGATTAAAGGCTCTTTTCCTATTTCAAAAGTTTTAGTTTTCGAGGGTAATAGCTACGTATGTTGAAAAAATGAAGATATTAGACTATTTATGATTGCAAATGGGAAAACATGTGATTAAAGGCTCTTTTCCTATGTCAAAAGTTTTAGTTTTCGAGGGTAATAGCTACGTATGTTGAAAATTTGAAGATATTAGACTATTTTATGATTGCACATGGTAAAGAATATGATTAAAGGCTCTTTTCCTATTTCAAAAGTTTTAGTTTTCGGGGGTAAGAGCTACGTATGTTGAAAAAATGAAGATATTAGACTATTTTATGATTGCAAATGGTAAAGAATGTGATTAAAGGCTCTTTTCCTATGTCAAAAGTTTTAGTTTTCGAGGGTAATAGCTACGTATGGTGAAAAAATGAAGATATTAGACTATTTTATGATTGCGAATGGTAAAGAATGTGATTAATGGCTCTTTTCCTATTTCAGAAGTTTTAGTTTTCGGGGGTAGTAGCTACGTATGTTGAAAAAATGAAGATATTAGACTATTTTATGATTGCAAATGGTAAAGAATGTGATTAAAGGCTCTTTTCCTATTTTAAAAGTTTTAGTTTTCGAGGGTAATAGCTTTGTCTGTGGAAAAAATGAAGATATTAGACAATTTTATGATTGCACATGGTAAAGAATGTGATTAAAGGATCTTTTCCTATTTCAAAAGTTTTAGTTTTCCAGGGTAATAGCTACGTATGTTGAAAAAATGAAGATATTAGACTATTTTATGATTGCAAATGGTAAAGAATGTGATTAAAGGCTCTTTTCCTATGTCAAAAGTTTTATTTTTCGATGGTAATATCTACGTATGTTGAAAAAAAGAAGATATTAGACAATTTTATGATTGCACATGGTAAAGAATGTGATTAAAGTCTCGTTTCCTATCTCAAAAGTTTTAGTTTTGAGGGTAATAGCTACGTATGTTGAAAAAATGAAGATATTAGACAATTTTATGATTGCACATGGTAAAGAATGTGATTAAAGGCTCTTTTCCTATTTCAAAAGTTTTAGTTTTCGAGGGTAATAGCTACCTATGTTGAAAAAATGAAGATATTCGACAATTTTATGATTGCACATGGTAAAGAATGTGATTAAAGGCTCTTTTCCTATTTCAAAAGGTTTAGTTTTCGAGGGTAATAGCTACGTATGTTGAAAAAATGAAGATATTAGACAATTTTATGATTGCAAATGGTAAAGAATGTGATTAAAGGCTCTTTTCCTATTTCAAAAGTTTTAGTTTTCGAGGGTAATAGCTTTGTCTGTGGAAAAAAATAAGATATTAGACAATTTTATGATTGCACTTGGTAAAGAATGTGATTAAAGGCTCTTTTCCTATTTCAAAGTTTTAGTTTTCGAGGGTAATATAAAAAAATGAAGTTGAAAAAATGAAGATATTAGACTATTTTATGATTGCACATGGTAAAGAATGTCATTAAAGGCTCTTTTCCTATTTCAAAAGTTTTAGTTTTCGAGGGTAATAGCTACGTATGTTGAAAAAATGAAGATATTGACTATTTTAGGATTGCAAATGGTAAATAATGTGATTAAAGGCTCTTTTCCTATTTCAAAAGTTTTAGTTTTCCAGGGTAATAGCTACGTATGTTGAAAAAATGAAGATATTAGACTATTTTATGATTGCAAATGGTAAATAATGTGATTAAAGGCTCTTTTCCTATGTCAAAAGTTTTAGTTTTCAAGGGTAATAGCTACGTATGTTGAAAAAATGAAGATATTAGACTATTTTATGATTGCACATGGTAAAGAATATGATTAAAGGCTCTTTTCCTATTTTAAAAGTTTTAGTTTTCGAGGGTAATAGCTTTGTCTGTGGAAAAAATGAAGATATTAGACAATTTTATGATTGCACATGGTAAAGAATGTGATTAAAGGCTCTTTTCCTATTTCAAAAGTTTTAGTTTTCCAGGGTAATAGCTACGTATGTTGAAAAAATGAAGATATTAGACTATTTTATGATTGCAAATGGTAAAGAATGTGATTAAAGGCTCTTTTCCTATGTCAAAAGTTTTATTTTTCGATGGTAATAGCTACGTATGTTGAAAAAATGAAGATATTAGACAATTTTATGATTGCACATGGTAAAGAATGTGATTAAAGGCTCGTTTCCTATTTCAAAAGTTTTAGTTTTCGAGGGTAATAGCTACGTATGTTGAAAATGAATATATTAGACAATTTTATGATTGCACATGGTAAAGAATGCGATTAAAGGCTCTTTTCCTATTTCAAAAGTTTTAGTTTTCGAGGGTAATAGCTACCTATGTTGAAAAAATGAAAATATTAGACAATTTTATGATTGCACATGGTAAAGAATGTGATTAAAGGCTCTTTTCCTATTTCAAAAGTTTTAGTTTTCGAGGGTAATAGCTACGTATGTTGAAAAAATGAAGATATTAGACAATTTTATGATTGCACATGGGAAAGAATGTGATTAAAGGCTCTTTTCCTATTTCAAAAGTTTTAGTTTTCGAGGGTAATAGCTACGTATGTTGAAAAAATGAAGATATTAGACTATTTTATGATTGCAAATGGTAAAGAATGTGATTAAAGGCTCTTTTCCTGTTTCAAAAGTTTCAGTTTTCGAGGGTAATAGCTACGTATGTTGAAAAAATGAAGATATTAGACTATTTTATGATTGCAAATGGTAAAGAATGTGATTAAAGGCTCTTTTCCTAGTTCAAAAGTTTTAGTTTTCGAGGGTAAGAGCTTTGTCTGTGGAAAAAATGAAGATATTAGACAATTTTATGATTGCACATGGTAAAGAATGTGATTAAAGGGTCTTTTCCTATTTCAAAAGTTTTAGTTTTCGAGGGTAATAGCTACGTATGTTGAAAAAATGAAGATATTAGACTATTTTATGATTGCCAATGGTAAATAATGTGATTAAAGGCTCTTTTCCTATTTCAAAAGTTTTAGTTCTCGAGGGTAATAGCTACGTATGTTGAAAAAAAGAAGATATTAGACTATTTTATGATTGCAAATGGTAAAACATGTGATTAAAGGCTCTATTCCTATGTCAAAAGTTTTAGTTTTCGAGGGTAATAGCTACGTATGTTGAAAATTTGAAGATATTAGACTATTTTATGATTGCACATGGTAAAGAATATGATTAAAGGCTCTTTTCCTATTTTAAAGTTTTAGTTTTCGGGGGTAAGAGCTACGTATGTTGAAAAAATGAAGATATTAGACTATTTTATGATTGCAAATGGTAAAGAATGTGATTAAAGGCTCTTTTCCTATGTCAAAAGTTTTAGTTTTCGAGGGTGATAGCTACGTATGGTGAAAAAAATGAAGATATTATACTATTTTATTATTGCGAATGGTAAAGAATGTGATTAATGGCTCTTTTCCTATTTCAGAAATTTTAGTTTTCGGGGGTAGTAGCTACGTATGTTGAAAAAATGAAGATATTAGACTATTTTATGATTGCAAATGGTAAAGAATGTGATTAAAGGCTCTTTTCCTATTTTAAAAGTTTTAGTTTTCGAGGGTATAGCTTTGTCTGTGGAAAAAATGAAGATATTAGACAATTTTATGATTGCACATGGTAAAGAATGTGATTAAAGGCTCTTTTCCTATTTCAAAAGTTTTAGTTTTCCAGGGTAATAGCTACGTATGTTGAAAAAAATGAAGATATTAGACTATTTTATGATTGCAAATGGTAAAGAATGTGATTAAAGGCTCTTTTCCTATGTCAAAAGTTTTATTTTTCGATGGTAATAGCTACGTATGTTGAAAAAATGAAGATATTAGACAATTTTATGATTGCACATGGTAAAGAATGTGATTAAAGTCTCGTTTCCTATTTCAAAAGTTTTAGTTTTCGAGGGTAATAGCTACGTATGTTGAAAAAATGAAGATATTAGACAATTTTATGATTGCACATGGTAAAGAATGTGATTAAAGGCTCTTTTCCTATTTCAAAAGTTTTAGTTTTCGAGGGTAATAGCTACCTATGTTGAAAAAATGAAGATATTCGACAATTTTATGATTGCACATGGTAAAGAATGTGATTAAAGGCTCTTTTCCTATTTCAAAAGGTTTAGTTTTCGAGGGTAATAGCTACGTATGTTGAAAAAATGAAGATATTAGACAATTTTATGATTGCACATGGTAAAGAATGTGATTAAAGGCTCTTTTCCTATTTCAAAAGTTTTAGTTTTCGAGTGTAATAGCTACGTATGTTGAAAAAATGAAGATATTAAACTATTTTATGATTGCAAATGGTAAAGAATGTGATTAAAGGCTCTTTTCCTGTTTCAAAGTTTTAGTTTTCGAGGAAAATAGCTACGTATGTTGAAAAAATGAAGATATTAGACTATTTTATGATTGCAAATGGTAAAGAATGTGATTAAAGGCTCTTTTCCTATTTCAAAAGTTTTAGTTTTCGAGGGTAAGAGCTTTGTCTGTGGAAAAAATGAAGATATTAGACAATTTTATGGTTGCACATGGTAAAGAATGTGATTAAAGGCTCTTTTCCTATTTCAAAAGTTTTAGTTTTCGAGGGTAATAGCTACGTATGTTGAAAAAATGAAGATATTAGACTATTTTATGATTGCCAATGGTAAAGAATGTGATTAAAGGCTCTTTTCCTATTTCAAAAGTTTTAGTTTTCGAGGGTAATAGCTACGTATGTTGAAAAAATGAAGATATTAGACTATTTTATGATTGCAAATGGTAAAGAATGTGATTAAAGGCTCTTTTCCTATTTAAAAAGTTTTAGTTTTCGAGGGTAAGAGCTTTGTCTGTGGAAAAAATGAAGATATTAGACAATTTTATGATTGCACATGGTAAAGAATATGATTAAAGGGTCTTTTCCTATTTCAAAAGTTTTAGTTTTCGAGGGTAATAGCTACGTATGTTGAAAAAATGAAGATATTAGACTATTTTATGATTGCAAATGGTAAAGAATGTGATTAAAGGCTCTTTTCCTATTTCAAAAGTTTTAGTTTTCGAGGGTAATAGCTTTGTCTGTGGAAAAAATTAAGATATTAGACAATTTTATGATTGCACATGGTAAAGAATGTGATTAAAGGCTCTTTTCCTATTTCAAAAGTTTTAGTTTTCAAGGGTAATATAAAAAAATGGAGTTGAAAAAATGAAGATATTAGACTATTTTATGATTGCACATGGTAAAGAATGTCATTAAAGGCTCTTTTCCTATTTCAAAAAGTTTTAGTTTTTGAGGGTAATAGCTACGTATGTTGAAAAAATGAAGATATTGACTATTTTAGGATTGCAAATGGTAAAGAATGTGATTAAAGGCTCTTTTCCTATATCAAAAGTTTTAGTTTTCAAGGGTAATAGCTACGTATGTTGAAAAAATGAAGATATTAGACAATTTTATGATTGCACATGGTAAAGAATGTGATTAAAGGCTCTTTTCCTATTTCAAAGTTTTAGTTTTCGAGGGTAATAGCTACCTATGTTGAAAAAATGAAGATATTCGACAATTTTATGATTGCACATGGTAAAGAATGTGATTAAAGGCTCTTTTCCTATTTCAAAAGGTTTAGTTTTCGAGGGTAATAGCTACGTATGTTGAAAAAATGAAGATATTAGACAATTTTATGATTGCACATGGTAAAGAATGTGATTAAAGGCTCTTTTCCTGTTTCAAAAGTTATAGTTTTCGAGGGTAATAGCTACGTATGTTGAAAAAATGAAGATATTAGACTATTTTATGATTGCAAATGGTAAAGAATGTGATTAAAGGCTCTTTTCCTATTTCAACAGTTTTAGTTTTCGAGGGCAAGAGCTTTGTCTGTGGAAAAAATGAAGATATTAGACAATTTTATGATTGCACATGGTAAAGAATGTGATTAAAGGCTCTTTTTCTATTTCAAAAGTTTTAGTTTTCGAGGGTAATAGCTATGTATGTTGAAAAAATGAAGATATTAGACTATTTTATGATTGCAAATGGTAAAGAATGTGATTAAAGGCTCTTTTCCTATTTCAACAGTTTTAGTTTTCGAGGGTAAGAGCTTTGTCTGTGGAAAAAATGAAGATATTAGACAATTTTATGATTGCACATGGTAAAGAATGTGATTAAAGGCTCTTTTTCTATTTCAAAAGTTTTAGTTTTCGAGGGTAATAGCTATGTATGTTGAAAAAATGAAGATATTAGACTATTTTATGATTGCCAATGGTAAAGAATGTGATTAAAGGCTCTTTTCCTATTTCAAAAGTTTTAGTTTTCATGGGTAATAGCTACGTATGTTGAAAAAATGAAGATATTAGACTATTTTATGATTGCAAATGAAAAAGAATGTGATTAAAGGCTCTTTTCCTATTTCAAAAGTTTTAGTTTTCGAGGGTAATAGCTTTGTCTGTGGAAAAAATGAAGATATTAGACAATTTTATGATTGCACATGGTAAAGAATGTGATTAAAGGCTCTTTTCCTATTTCAAAAGTTTTAGTTTTCAAGGGTAATATAAAAAAATGGAGTTGAAAAAATGAAGATATTAGACTATTTATGATTGCACATGGTAAAGAATGTCATTAAAGGCTCTTTTCCTATTTCAAAAGTTTTAGTTTTTGAGGGTAATAGCTACGTATGTTGAAAAAATGAAGATATTGACTATTTTAGGATTGCAAATGGTAAAGAATGTGATTAAAGGCTCTTTTCCTATATCAAAAGTTTTATTTTTCAAGGGTAATAGCTACGTATGTTGAAAAAATGAAGATATTAGACAATTTTATGATTGCACATGGTAAAGAATGTGATTAAAGGCTCTTTTCCTATTTCAAAAGTTTTAGTTTTCGAGGGTAATAGCTACCTATGTTGAAAAAATGAAGATATTCGACAATTTTATGATTGCACATGGTAAAGAATGTGATTAAAGGCTCTTTTCCTATTTCAAAAGGTTTAGTTTTCGAGGGTAATAGCTACGTATGTTGAAAAAATGAAGATATTAGACAATTTTATGATTGCACATGGTAAAGAATGTGATTAAAGGCTCTTTTCCTGTTTCAAAAGTTATAGTTTTCGAGGGTAATAGCTACGTATGTTGAAAAAATGAAGATATTAGGACTATTTATGATTGCAAATGGTAAAGAATGTGATTAAAGGCTCTTTTCCTATTTCAACAGTTTTAGTTTTCGAGGGTAAGAGCTTTGTCTGTGGAAAAAATGAAGATATTAGACAATTTTATGATTCCACATGGTAAAGAATGTGATTAAAGGCTCTTTTTCTATTTCAAAAGTTTTAGTTTTCGAGGGTAATAGCTATGTATGTTGAAAAAATGAAGATATTAGACTATTTTATGATTGCCAATGGTAAAGAATGTGATTAAAGGCTCTTTTCCTATTTCAAAAGTTTTAGTTTTCATGGGTAATAGCTACGTATGTTGAAAAAATGAAGATATTAGACTATTTATGATTGCAAATGGTAAAGAATGTGATTAAAGGCTCTTTTCCTATGTCAAAAGTTTTAGTTTTCGAGGGTAATAGCTACGTATGTTGAAAATTTGAAGATATTAGACTATTTTATGATTGCACATGGTAAAGAATGTGATTAAAGGTTCTTTTCCTATTTCAAAAGTTTTAGTTTTCGGGGGTAAGAGCTACGTATGTTGAAAAAATTAAGATATTAGACTATTTTATGATTGCAAATGGTAAAGAATGTGATTAAAGGCTCTTTTCCTATTTCAAAAGTTTTAATTTTCGAGGGTAATAGCTACGTATGTTGAAAAAATGAAGATATTAGACTATTTTATGATTGCAAATAGTAAAGAATGTGATCAAAGGCTCTTTTCCTATTTCAAAAGTTTTAGTTTTCGGGGGTAAGAGCAACGTATGTTGAAAAAATGAAAACATTAGACTATCTTATGATTGCAAATGGTAAAGAATGTGATTAAAGGCTCTTTTCCTATTTCAAAAGTTTTAGTTTTCGAGGATAAGAGCTTTGTCTGTCGAAAAAATGAAGATATTAGACTATTTTATGATTGCACATGGTAAAGAATGTGATTAAAGGCTCTTTTCCTATTTCAAAAGTTTTAGTTTTCGAGGGTAATAGCTACGCATGTTGAAAAAATGAAGATATTAGACTATTTTATGATTGCAAATGGTAAAGAATGTGATTAAAGGCTCTTTTCCTATTTCAAAAGTTTTAGTTTTCGAGTGTAATAGCTACGGTTGTTGAAAAAATGATGATATTAGACTATTTTATTATTGCAAATGGTAAAGAATGTGATTAAAGGCTCTTTTCCTATTTCAGAAGTTTTAGTTTTCGAGGGTAATAGCTTTGTCTGTGGAAAAAATTAAGATATTAGACAATTTTATGATTGCACATGGTAAAGAATGTGATTAAAGGCTCTTTTCCTATTTCAAAAGTTTTAGTTTTCAAGGGTAATATAAAAAAATGAAGTTGAAAAAATGAAGATATTAGACTATTTTATGATTGCACATGGTAAAGAATGTCATTAAAGGCTCTTTTCCTATTTCAAAAGTTTTAGTTTTCATGGGTAATAGCTACGTATGTTGAAAAAATGAAGATATTAGACTATTTATGATTGCAAATGGTAAAGAATGTGATTAAAGGCTCTTTTCCTATGTCAAAAGTTTTAGTTTTCGAGGGTAATAGCTACGTATGTTGAAAATTTGAAGATATTAGACTATTTTATGATTGCACATGATAAAGAATGTGATTAAAGGTTCTTTTCCTATTTCAAAAGTTTTAGTTTTCGGGGGTAAGAGCTACGTATGTTGAAAAAATAGAGATATTAGACTATTTTATGATTGCAAATGGTAAAGAATGTGATTAAAGGCTCTTTTCCTATTTCAAAAGTTTTAATTTTCGAGGGTAATAGCTACGTATGTTGAAAAAATGAAGATATTAGACTATTTTATGATTGCAAATAGTAAAGAATATGATCAAAGGCTCTTTTCCTATTTCAAAAGTTTTAGTTTTCGGGGGTTAGAGCAACGTATGTTGAAAAAATGAAAACATTAGACTATCTTATGATTGCAAATGGTAAAGAATGTGATTAAAGGCTCTTTTCCTATTTCAAAAGTTTTAGTTTTCGAGGGTAATAGCTACGCATGTTGAAAAAATGAAGATATTAGACTATTTTATGATTGCAAATGGTAAAGAATGTGATTAAAGGCTCTTTTCCTATTTCAAAAGTTTTAGTTTTCGAGTGTAATAGCTACGGTTGTTGAAAAAATGAAGATATTAGACTATTTTATTATTGCAAATGGTAAAGAATGTGATTAAAGGCTCTTTTCCTATTTCAAAAGTTTTAGTTTTCGAGGGTAATAGCTTTGTCTGTGGAAAAAATTAAGATATTAGACAATTTTATGATTGCACATGGTAAAGAATGTGATTAAAGGCTCTTTTCCTATTTCAAAAGTTTTAGTTTTCAAGGGTAATATAAAAAAATGAAGTTGAAAAAATGAAGATATTAGACTATTTTATGATTGCACATGGTAAAGAATGTCATTAAAGGCTCTTTTCCTATTTCAAAAGTTTTAGTTTTTGAGGGTAATAGCTACGTATGTTGAAAAAATGAAGATATTGACTATTTTAGGATTGCAAATGGTAAAGAATGTGATTAAAGGCTCTTTTCCTATTTCAAAAGTTTTAGTTTTCGAGGGTAATAGCTACGCATGTTGAAAAAATGAAGATATTAGACTATTTTATGATTGCAAATGGTAAAGAATGTGATTAAAGGCTCTTTTCCTATTTCAAAAGTTTTAGTTTTCGAGTGTAATAGCTACGGTTGTTGAAAAAATGAAGATATTAGACTATTTTATTATTGCAAATGGTAAAGAATGTGATTAAAGGCTCTTTTCCTATTTCAAAAGTTTTAGTTTTCGAGGGTAATAGCTTTGTCTGTGGAAAAAATTAAGATATTAGACAATTTTATGATTGCACATGGTAAAGAATGTGATTAAAGGCTCTTTTCCTATTTCAAAAGTTTTAGTTTTCAAGGGTAATATAAAAAATGAAGTTGAAAAAATGAAGATATTAGACTATTTTATGATTGCACATGGTAAAGAATGTCATTAAAGGCTCTTTTCCTATTTCAGAAGTTTTAGTTTTTGAGGGTAATAGCTACGTATGTTGAAAAAATGAAGATATTGACTATTTTAGGATTGCAAATGGTAAAGAATGTGATTAAAGGCCTTTTCCTATATCAAAAGTTTTAGTTTTCAAGGGTAATAGCTACGTATGTTGAAAAAATGAAGATATTAGACAATTTTATGATTGCACATGGTAAAGAATGTGATTAAAGGCTCTTTTCCTATTTCAAAAGTTTTAGTTTTCGAGGGTAATAGCTACCTATGTTGAAAAAATGAAGATATTCGACAATTTTATGATTGCACATGGTAAAGAATGTGATTAAAGGCTCTTTTCCTATTTCAAAAGGTTTAGTTTTCGAGGGTAATAGCTACGTATGTTGAAAAAATGAAGATATTAGACAATTTTATGATTGCACATGGTAAAGAATGTGATTAAAGGCTCTTTTCCTGTTTCAAAAGTTATAGTTTTCGAGGGTAATAGCTACGTATGTTGAAAAAATGAAGATATTAGACTATTTTATGATTGCAAATGGTAAAGAATGTGATTAAAGGCTCTTTTCCTATTTCAAAAGTTTTAGTTTTCGAGGGTAAGAGCTTTGTCTGTGGAAAAAATGAAGATATTAGACAATTTTATGATTGCACATGGTAAAGAATGTGATTAAAGGCTCTTTTTCTATTTCAAAAGTTTTAGTTTTCGAGGGTAATAGCTACGTATGTTGAAAAAATGAAGATATTAGACTATTTTATGATTGCCAATGGTAAAGAATGTGATTAAAGGCTCTTTTCCTATTTCAAAAGTTTTAGTTTTCAAGGGTAATAGCTACGTATGTTGAAAAAATGAAGATATTAGACTATTTATGATTGCAAATGGTAAAGAATGTGATTAAAGGCTCTTTTCCTATGTCAAAAGTTTTAGTTTTCGAGGGTAATAGCTACGTATGTTGAAAATTTGAAGATATTAGACTATTTTATGATTGCACATGGTAAAGAATGTGATTAAAGGTTCTTTTCCTATTTCAAAAGTTTTAGTTTTCGGGGGTAAGAGCTACGTATGTTGAAAAAATTAAGATATTAGACTATTTTATGATTGCAAATGGTAAAGAATGTGATTAAAGGCTCTTTTCCTATTTCAAAAGTTTTAATTTTCGAGGGTAATAGCTACGTATGTTGAAAAAATGAAGATATTAGACTATTTTATGATTGCAAATAGTAAAGAATGTGATCAAAGGCTCTTTTCCTATTTCAAAAGTTTTAGTTTTCGGGGGTAAGAGCAACGTATGTTGAAAAAATGAAAATATTAGACTATTTTATGATTGCAAATGGTAAAGAATGTGATTAAAGGCTCTTTTCCTATTTCAAAAGTTTTAGTTTTCGAGGATAAGAGCTTTGTCTGTGGAAAAAATGAAGATATTAGACTATTTTATGATTGCACATGGTAAAGAATGTGATTAAAGGCTCTTTTCCTATTTCAAAAGTTTTAGTTTTCGAGGGTAATAGCTACGCATGTTGAAAAAATGAAGATATTAGACTATTTTATGATTGCAAATGGTAAAGAATGTGATTAAAGGCTCTTTTCCTATTTCAAAAGTTTTAGTTTTCGAGTGTAATAGCTACGGTTGTTGAAAAAATGAAGATATTAGACTATTTTATTATTGCAAATGGTAAAGAATGTGATTAAAGGCTCTTTTCCTATGTCAAAAGTTTTAGTTTTCAAGGGTAATAGCTACGTATGTTGAAAAAATGACGATATTAGACTATTTTATGATTGCAAATGGTAAAGAATGTGATTAAAGGCTCTTTTCCTATTTCAAAAGTTTTAGTTTTCGAGGGTAATAGCTACGTATGTTGAAAAAATGAAGATATTAGACAATTTTATGATTGCACATGGTAAAGAATGTGATTAAAGGCTCTTTTCCTATGTGAAAAGTTTTAGTTTTCGAGGGTAAAAGCTACGTATGTTGAAAAAATGAAGATATTAGACTATTTTATGATTGCAAATGTTAAAGAATGTTATTAAAGGCTCTTTTCCAATTTCAAAAGTTTTAGTTTTCTAGGGTAATAGCTTTGTCTGTGGAAAAAATGAAGATATTAGACAATTTTATGATTGCACATGGTAAAGAATGTGATTAAAGGCTCTTTTCCTATTTCAAAAGTTTTAGTTTTCGAGGGTAATAGCTACGTATGTTGAAAAAATGAAGATATTAGACTATTTTATGATTGCACCTGGTAAAGAATGTGATTAAAGGCTCTTTTCCTATTTCAAAAGTTTTAGTTTTGGAGGATAAGAGCTTTGTCTGTGGAAAAAATGAAGATATTAGACTATTTTATGATTGCACATGGTAAAGAATGTGATTAAAGGCTCTTTTCCTATTTCAAAGTTTTAGTTTTCGAGGGTAATAGCTACGCATGTTGAAAAAATGAAGATATTAGACTATTTTATGACTTCAAATGGTAAAGAATGTGATTAAAGGCTCTTTTCCTATTTCAAAAGTTTTAGTTTTAGAGTGTAATAGCTACGGTTGTTGAAAAAATGAAGATATTAGACTATTTTATGGTTGCAAATGGTAAAGAATGTGATTAAAGGCTCTTTTCCTATGTCAAAAGTTTTAGTTTTCGAGGGTAATAGCTACGTATGTTGAAAAAATGAAGATATTAGACAATTTTATGATTGCAAATGGTAAAGAATGTGATTAAAGGCTCTTTTCCTATGTGAAAAGTTTTAGTTTTAGAGGGTAATAGCTACGTATGTTGAAAAAATGAAGATATTAGACTATTTTATGATTGCAAATGTTAAAGAATGTTATTAAAGGCTCTTTTCCAATTTCAAAAGTTTTAGTTTTCTAGGGTAATAGCTTTGTCTGTGGAAAAAATGAAGATATTAGACAATTTTATGATTGCACATGGTAAAGAATGTGATTAAAGGCTCTTTTCCTATTTCAAAAGTTTTAGTTTTCGAGGGTAATAGCTACGTATGTTGAAAAAATGAAGATATTAGACTATTTTATGATTGCACCTGGTAAAGAATGTGATTAAAGGCTCTTTTCCTATTTCAAAAGTTTTAGATTTCGAGGGTAATAGCTACTTATGTTGAAAAAATGAAGACATTAGACCATTTAATGATTGTAAATGGTAAAGAATGTGATTAAAGGCTCTTTTCCTATGTCAAAAATTTTAGTTTTCGAGGGTAATAGCTACGTATGTTGAAAAAATGAAGATATTAGACTATTTTATGATTGCAAATGGTAAAGAATGTGATTAAAGGCTCTTTTCCTATGTCAAAAGTTTTAGTTTTCGAGGGTAATAGCTACGTATGTTGAAAAAATGAAGATATTAGACTATTTTATGATTGCAAATGGTAAAGAATGTGATTAAAGGCTCTTTTCCTATTTCAAAAGTTTTAGTTTTCGAGGGTAATAGCTACGTATGTTGAAAAAATGAAGATATTAGACTATTTTATGATTGCAAATAGTAAAGAATGTGATAAAAGGCTCTTTTCCTATTTCAAAAGTTTTAGTTTTCGGGGGTAAGAGCTACGTATGTTTAGAAAAATGAAGATATTAGACTATTTTATGATTGCAAATGGTAAAGAATGTGATTAAAGGCTCTTTTCCTATGTCAAAAGTTTTAGTTTTCGAGGGTAATAGCTACGTATGTCGAAAAAAAGAAGATATTAGACTACTTTATGATTGCAACTGGTCAAGAATGTGATTAAAGGCTCTTTTCCTATTTCAAAAGTTATAGTTTTCGAGGGTAATAGCTACGTATGTTGAAAAAATGAAGATATTAGACTATTTTATGATTGCAAATGGTAAAGAATGTGATTAAAGGCTCTTTTCCTATGTCAAAAGTTTTAGTTTTCGAGGGTAATAGCTACGTATGTCGAAAAAAAGAAGATATTAGACTATTTTATGATTGCAAATGGTAAAGAATGTGATTAAAGGCTCTTTTCCTATTTCAAAAGTTATAGTTTTCGAGGGTAATAGCTACGTATGTTGAAAAAATGAAGATATTAGACTATTTTATGATTGCAAATGGTAAAGAATGTGATTAAAGGCTCTTTTCCTATTTCAACAGTTTTAGTTTTCGAGGGTAAGAGCTTTGTCTGTGGAAAAAATTAAGATATTAGACAATTTTATGATTGCACATGGTAAAGAATGTGATTAAAGGCTCTTTTTCTATTTCAAAAGTTTTAGTTTTCGAGGGTAATAGCTGCGTATGTTGAAAAAATGAAGATATTAGACTATTTTATGATTGCCAATGGTAAAGAATGTGATTAAAGGCTCTTTTCCTATTTCAAAAGTTTTAGTTTTCATGGGTAATAGCTACGTATGTTGAAAAAATGAAGATATTAGACTATTTATGATTGCAAATGGTAAAGAATGTGATTAAAGGCTCTTTTCCTATGTCAAAAGTTTTAGTTTTCGAGGGTAATAGCTACGTATGTTGAAAATTTGAAGATATTAGACTATTTTATGATTGCACATGGTAAAGAATGTGATTAAAGGTTCTTTTCCTATTTCAAAAGTTTTAGTTTTCGGGGGTAAGAGCTACGTATGTTGAAAAAATTAAGATATTAGACTATTTTATGATTGCAAATGGTAAAGAATGTGATTAAAGGCTCTTTTCCTATTTCAAAAGTTTTAATTTTCGAGGGTAATAGCTACGTATGTTGAAAAAATGAAGATATTAGACTATTTTATGATTGCAAATGTTAAAGAATGTTATTAAAGGCTCTTTTCCAATATCAAAAGTTTTAGTTTTCTAGGGTAATAGCTTTGTCTGTGGAAAAAATGAAGATATTAGACAATTTTATGATTGCACATGGTAAAGAATGTGATTAAAGGCTCTTTTCCTATTTCAAAAGTTTTAGTTTTCGAGGGTAATAGCTAGGTATGTTGAAAAAATGAAGATATTAGACTATTTTATGATTGCACCTGGTAAAGAATGTGATTAAAGGCTCTTTTCCTATTTCAAAAGTTTTAGATTTCGAGGGTAATAGCTACGTATGTTGAAAAAATGAAGACATTAGACCATTTAATGATTGCAAATGGTAAAGAATGTGATTAAAGGCTCTTTTCCTATGTCAAAAGTTTTAGTTTTCGAGGGTAATAGCTACGTATGTTGAAAAAATGAAGATATTAGACTATTTTATGATTGCAAATGGTAAAGAATGTGATTAAAGGCTCTTTTCCTATTTCAAAAGTTTTAGTTTTCGAGGGTAATAGCTACTTATGTTGAAAAAATGAAGATATTAGACTATTTTATGATTGCAAATGGTAAAGAATGTGATTAAAGGCTCTTTTCCTATGTCAAAAATTTTAGTTTTCGAGGGTAATAGCTACGTATGTTGAAAAAATGCAGATATTAGACTATTTTATGATTGCAAATGGTAAAGAATGTGATTAAAGGCTCTTTTCCTATGTCAAAAGTTTTAGTTTTCGAGGGTAATAGCTACGTATGTTGAAAAAATGAAGATATTAGACTATTTTATGATTGCAAATAGTAAAGAATGTGATAAAAGGCTCTTTTCCTATTTCAAAAGTTTTAGTTTTCGAGGGTAATAGCTACGTATGTTGAAAATTTGAAGATATTAGACTATTTTATGATTGCACATGGTAAAGAATGTGATTAAAGGTTCTTTTCCTATTTCAAAAGTTTTAGTTTTCGGGGGTAAGAGCTACGTATGTTGAAAAAATTAAGATATTAGACTATTTTATGATTGCAAATGGTAAAGAATGTGATTAAAGGCTCTTTTCCTATTTCAAAAGTTTTAATTTTCGAGGGTAATAGCTACGTATGTTGAAAAAATGAAGATATTAGACTATTTTATGATTGCAAATGTTAAAGAATGTTATTAAAGGCTCTTTTCCAATATCAAAAGTTTTAGTTTTCTAGGGTAATAGCTTTGTCTGTGGAAAAAATGAAGATATTAGACAATTTTATGATTGCACATGGTAAAGAATGTGATTAAAGGCTCTTTTCCTATTTCAAAAGTTTTAGTTTTCGAGGGTAATAGCTAGGTATGTTGAAAAAATGAAGATATTAGACTATTTTATGATTGCACCTGGTAAAGAATGTGATTAAAGGCTCTTTTCCTATTTCAAAAGTTTTAGATTTCGAGGGTAATAGCTACGTATGTTGAAAAAATGAAGACATTAGACCATTTAATGATTGCAAATGGTAAAGAATGTGATTAAAGGCTCTTTTCCTATGTCAAAAGTTTTAGTTTTCGAGGGTAATAGCTACGTATGTTGAAAAAATGAAGATATTAGACTATTTTATGATTGCAAATGGTAAAGAATGTGATTAAAGGCTCTTTTCCTATTTCAAAAGTTTTAGTTTTCGAGGGTAATAGCTACTTATGTTGAAAAAATGAAGATATTAGACTATTTTATGATTGCAAATGGTAAAGAATGTGATTAAAGGCTCTTTTCCTATGTCAAAAATTTTAGTTTTCGAGGGTAATAGCTACGTATGTTGAAAAAATGCAGATATTAGACTATTTTATGATTGCAAATGGTAAAGAATGTGATTAAAGGCTCTTTTCCTATGTCAAAAGTTTTAGTTTTCGAGGGTAATAGCTACGTATGTTGAAAAAATGAAGATATTAGACTATTTTATGATTGCAAATAGTAAAGAATGTGATAAAAGGCTCTTTTCCTATTTCAAAAGTTTTAGTTTTCGGGGGTAAGAGCTACGTATGTTTAAAAAAATGAAGATATTAGACTATTTTATGATTGCAAATGGTAAAGAATGTGATTAAAGGCTCTTTTCCTATGTCAAAAGTTTTAGTTTTCGAGGGTAATAGCTACGTATGTCGAAAAAAAGAAGATATTAGACTATTTTATGATTGCAAATGGTAAAGAATGTGATTAAAGGCTCTTTTCCTATTTCAAAAGTTATAGTTTTCGAGGGTAATAGCTACGTATGTTGAAAAAATGAAGATATTAGACTATTTTATGATTGCAAATGGTAAAGAATGTGATTAAAGGCTCTTTTCCTATTTCAACAGTTTTAGTTTTCGAGGGTAAGAGCTTTGTCTGTGGAAAAAATGAAGATATTAGACAATTTTATGATTGCACATGGTAAAGAATGTGATTAAAGGCTCTTTTTCTATTTCAAAAGTTTTAGTTTTCGAGGGTAATAGCTACGTATGTTGAAAAAATGAAGATATTAGACTATTTTATGATTGCCAATGGTAAAGAATGTGATTAAAGGCTCTTTTCCTATTTCAAAAGTTTTAGTTTTCATGGGTAATAGCTACGTATGTTGAAAAAATGAAGATATTAGACTATTTATGATTGCAAATGGTAAAGAATGTGATTAAAGGCTCTTTTCCTATGTCAAAAGTTTTAGTTTTCGAGGGTAATAGCTACGTATGTTGAAAATTTGAAGATATTAGACTATTTTATGATTGCACATGGTAAAGAATGTGATTAAAGGTTCTTTTCCTATTTCAAAAGTTTTAGTTTTCGGGGGTAAGAGCTACGTATGTTGAAAAAATTAAGATATTAGACTATTTTATGATTGCAAATGGTAAAGAATGTGATTAAAGGCTCTTTTCCTATTTCAAAAGTTTTAATTTTCGAGGGTAATAGCTACGTATGTTGAAAAAATGAAGATATTAGACTATTTTATGATTGCAAATAGTAAAGAATGTGATCAAAGGCTCTTTTCCTATTTCAAAAGTTTTAGTTTTCGGGGGTAAGAGCAACGTATGTTGAAAAAATGAAAATATTAGACTATTTTATGATTGCAAATGGTAAAGAATGTGATTAAAGGCTCTTTTCCTATTTCAAAAGTTTTAGTTTTCGAGGATAAGAGCTTTGTCTGTCGAAAAAATGAAGATATTAGACTATTTTATGATTGCACATGGTAAAGAATGTGATTAAAGGCTCTTTTCCTATTTCAAAAGTTTTAGTTTTCGAGGGTAATAGCTACGCATGTTGAAAAAATGAAGATATTAGACTATTTTATGATTGCAAATGGTAAAGAATGTGATTAAAGGCTCTTTTCCTATTTCAAAAGTTTTAGTTTTCGAGTGTAATAGCTACGGTTGTTGAAAAAAATGAAGATATTAGACTATTTTATTATTGGAAATGGTAAAGAATGTGATTAAAGGCTCTTTTCCTATGTCAAAAGTTTTAGTTTTCATGGGTAATAGCTACGTATGTTGAAAAAATGACGATATTAGACTATTTTATGATTGCAAATGGTAAAGAATGTGATTAAAGGCTCTTTTCCTATTTCAAAAGTTTTAGTTTTCGAGGGTAATAGCTACGTATGTTGAAAAAATGAAGATATTAGACAATTTTT
>NW_027066186.1:0-19375 GCF_032884065.1 Artemia franciscana
ACGTATGTTGAAAAAATGAAGATATTAGACTATTTTATGATTGCAAATGGTAAAGAATGTGATTAAAGGCTCTTTTCCTATTTCAAAAGTTTTAGTTTTCGAGGGTAATAGCTACGTATGTTGAAAAAATGAAGATATTAGACTATTTTATGATTGCAAATGGTAAAGAATGTGATTAAAGGCTCTTTTCCTATTTCAAAAGTTTTAGTTTTCGAGGGTAATAGCTACGTATGTTGAAAAAATGAAGATATTAGACTATTTTATGATTGCAAATGGTAAAGAATGTGATTAAAGGCTCTTTTCCTATTTCAAAAGTTTTAGTTTTCGAGGGTAATAGCTACGTATGTTGAAAAAATGAAGATATTAAACTATTTTATGATTGCAAATGGTAAAGAATGTGATTAAAGGCTCTTTTCCTATTTCAAAAGTTTTAGTTTTCGAGGGTAATAGCTTTGTCTGTGGAAAAAATGAAGATATTAGACAATTTTATGATTGCAATGGTAAAGAATGTGATTAAAGGCTCTTTTCCTATTTCAAAAGTTTTAGTTTTCGAGGGTAATAGCTACGTATGTTGAAAAAATGAAGATATTAGACAATTTTATGATTGCACATGGTAAAGAATGTGATTAAAGGCTCTTTTCCTATTTCAAAAGTTTTAGTTTTCGAGGGTAATAGCTACGTATGTTGAAAAAATGAAGATATTAGACATTTTATGATTGCACATGGTAAAGAATGTGATTAAAGGCTCTTTTCCTATTTCAAAAGTTTTAGTTTTCGAGGGTAATAGCTACGTATGTTGAAAAAATGAAGATATTAGACATTTTATGATTGCAAATGGTAAAGAATGTGATTAAAGGCTCTTTTCCTATTTCAAAAGTTTTAGTTTTCGAGGGTAATAGCTACGTATGTTGAAAAAATGAAGATATTAGACTATTTTATGATTGCAAATGGTAAAGAATGTGATTAAAGGCTCTTTTCCTATTTCAAAAGTTTTAGTTTTCGAGGGTAATAGCTACGTATGTTGAAAAAATGAAGATATTAGACTATTTTATGATTGCAAATGGTAAAGAATGTGATTAAAGGCTCTTTTCCTATTTCAAAAGTTTTAGTTTTCGAGGGTAATAGCTACGTATGTTGAAAAAATGAAGATATTAGACTATTTTATGATTGCAAATGGTAAAGAATGTGATTAAAGGCTCTTTTCCTATTTCAAAAGTTTTAGTTTTCGAGGGTAATAGCTACGTATGTTGAAAAAATGAAGATATTAGACAATTTTATGATTGCAAATGGTAAAGAATGTGATTAAAGGCTCTTTTCCTATTCAAAAGTTTTAGTTTTCGAGGGTAATAGCTACGTATGTTGAAAAAATGAAGATATTAGACAATTTTATGATTGCACATGGTAAAGAATGTGATTAAAGGCTCTTTTCCTATTTCAAAAGTTTTAGTTTTCGAGGGTAATAGCTACGTATGTTGAAAAAATGAAGATATTAGACAATTTTATGATTGCAAATGGTAAAGAATGTGATTAAAGGCTCTTTTCCTATTTCAAAAGTTTTAGTTTTCGAGGGTAATAGCTACGTATGTTGAAAAAATGAAGATATTAGACTATTTTATGATTGCAAATGGTAAAGAATGTGATTAAAGGCTCTTTTCCTATTTCAAAAGTTTTAGTTTTCGAGGGTAATAGCTACGTATGTTGAAAAAATGAAGATATTAGACTATTTTATGATTGCACATGGTAAAGAATGTGATTAAAGGCTCTTTTCCTATTTCAAAAGTTTTAGTTTTCGAGGGTAATAGCTACGTATGTTGAAAAAATGAAGATATTAGACTATTTTATGATTGCACAATGGTAAAGAATGTGATTAAAGGCTCTTTTCCTATTTCAAAAGTTTTAGTTTTCGAGGGTAATAGCTACGTATGTTGAAAAAATGAAGATATTAGACTATTTTATGATTGCACATGGTAAAGAATGTGATTAAAGGCTCTTTTCCTATTTCAAAAGTTTTAGTTTTCGAGGGTAATAGCTACGTATGTTGAAAAAATGAAGATATTAGACATTTTATGATTGCACATGGTAAAGAATGTGATTAAAGGCTCTTTTCCTATTTCAAAAGTTTTAGTTTTCGAGGGTAATAGCTACGTATGTTGAAAAAATGAAGATATTAGACTATTTTATGATTGCAAATGGTAAAGAATGTGATTAAAGGCTCTTTTCCTATTCAAAAGTTTTAGTTTTCGAGGGTAATAGCTACGTATGTTGAAAAAATGAAGATATTAGACTATTTTATGATTGCACATGGTAAAGAATGTGATTAAAGGCTCTTTTCCTATTTCAAAAGTTTTAGTTTTCGAGGGTAATAGCTTTGTCTGAAAAAATGAAGATATTAGACTATTTTATGATTGCACATGGTAAAGAATGTGATTAAAGGCTCTTTTCCTATTTCAAAAGTTTTAGTTTTCGAGGGTAATAGCTACGTATGTTGAAAAAATGAAGATATTAGACTTTTATGATTGCACATGGTAAAGAATGTGATTAAAGGCTCTTTTCCTATTTCAAAAGTTTTAGTTTTCGAGGGTAATAGCTACGTATGTTGAAAAAATGAAGATATTAGACTATTTTATGATTGCAAATGGTAAAGAATGTGATTAAAGGCTCTTTTCCTATTTCAAAAGTTTTAGTTTTCGAGGGTAATAGCTACGTATGTTGAAAAATGAAGATATTAGACTATTTTATGATTGCAATGGTAAAGAATGTGATTAAAGGCTCTTTTCCTATTTCAAAAGTTTTAGTTTTCGAGGGTAATAGCTACGTATGTTGAAAAAATGAAGATATTAGACTATTTTATGATTGCACATGGTAAAGAATGTGATTAAAGGCTCTTTTCCTATTTCAAAAGTTTTAGTTTTCGAGGGTAATAGCTACGTATGTTGAAAAAATGAAGATATTAGACTAATTTTATGATTGCACATGGTAAAGAATGTGATTAAAGGCTCTTTTCCTATTTCAAAAGTTTTAGTTTTCGAGGGTAATAGCTACGTATGTTGAAAAAATGAAGATATTAGACAATTTTATGATTGCCATGGTAAAGAATGTGATTAAAGGCTCTTTTCCTATTTCAAAAGTTTTAGTTTTCGAGGGTAATAGCTACGTATGTTGAAAAAATGAAGATATTAGACTATTTTATGATTGCACATGGTAAAGAATGTGATTAAAGGCTCTTTTCCTATTTCAAAAGTTTTAGTTTTCGAGGGTAATAGCTACGTATGTTGAAAAAATGAAGATATTAGACTATTTTATGATTGCACATGGTAAAGAATGTGATTAAAGGCTCTTTTCCTATTTCAAAAGTTTTAGTTTTCGAGGGTAATAGCTACGTATGTTGAAAAAATGAAGATATTAGACTATTTTATGATTGCAAATGGTAAAGAATGTGATTAAAGGCTCTTTTCCTATTTCAAAAGTTTTAGTTTTCGAGGGTAATAGCTACGTATGTTGAAAAAATGAAGATATTAGACTATTTTATGATTGCACTGGTAAAGAATGTGATTAAAGGCTCTTTTCCTATTTCAAAAGTTTTAGTTTTCGAGGGTAATAGCTACGTATGTTGAAAAAATGAAGATATTAGACTATTTTATGATTGCACATGGTAAAGAATGTGATTAAAGGCTCTTTTCCTATTTCAAAAGTTTTAGTTTTCGAGGGTAATAGCTACGTATGTTGAAAAAATGAAGATATTAGACAATTTTATGATTGCACATGGTAAAGAATGTGATTAAAGGCTCTTTTCCTATTTCAAAAGTTTTAGTTTTCGAGGGTAATAGCTACGTATGTTGAAAAAATGAAGATATTAGACTATTTTATGATTGCACATGGTAAAGAATGTGATTAAAGGCTCTTTTCCTATTTCAAAAGTTTTAGTTTTCGAGGGTAATAGCTACGTATGTTGAAAAAATGAAGATATTAGACTATTTTATGATTGCACATGGTAAAGAATGTGATTAAAGGCTCTTTTCCTATTTCAAAAGTTTTAGTTTTCGAGGGTAATAGCTACGTATGTTGAAAAAATGAAGATATTAGACTATTTTATGATTGCAAATGGTAAAGAATGTGATTAAAGGCTCTTTTCCTATTTCAAAAGTTTTAGTTTTCGAGGGTAATAGCTACGTATGTTGAAAAAATGAAGATATTAGACTATTTTATGATTGCAAATGGTAAAGAATGTGATTAAAGGCTCTTTTCCTATTTCAAAAGTTTTAGTTTTCGAGGGTAATAGCTACGTATGTTGAAAAAATGAAGATATTAGACTATTTTATGATTGCAAATGGTAAAGAATGTGATTAAAGGCTCTTTTCCTATTTCAAAAGTTTTAGTTTTCGAGGGTAATAGCTACGTATGTTGAAAAAATGAAGATATTAGACTATTTTATGATTGCAAATGGTAAAGAATGTGATTAAAGGCTCTTTTCCTATTTCAAAAGTTTTAGTTTTCGAGGGTAATAGCTACGTATGTTGAAAAAATGAAGATATTAGACTATTTTATGATTGCAAATGGTAAAGAATGTGATTAAAGGCTCTTTTCCTATTTCAAAAGTTTTAGTTTTCGAGGGTAATAGCTACGTATGTTGAAAAAATGAAGATATTAGACAATTTTATGATTGCACATGGTAAAGAATGTGATTAAAGGCTCTTTTCCTATTTCAAAAGTTTTAGTTTTCGAGGGTAATAGCTACGTATGTTGAAAAAATGAAGATATTAGACAATTTTATGATTGCACATGGTAAAGAATGTGATTAAAGGCTCTTTTCCTATTTCAAAAGTTTTAGTTTTCGAGGGTAATAGCTACGTATGTTGAAAAAATGAAGATATTAGACTATTTTATGATTGCACATGGTAAAGAATGTGATTAAAGGCTCTTTTCCTATTTCAAAAGTTTTAGTTTTCGAGGGTAATAGCTACGTATGTTGAAAAAATGAAGATATTAGACTATTTTATGATTGCACATGGTAAAGAATGTGATTAAAGGCTCTTTTCCTATTTCAAAAGTTTTAGTTTTCGAGGGTAATAGCTACGTATGTTGAAAAAATGAAGATATTAGACTATTTTATGATTGCAAATGGTAAAGAATGTGATTAAAGGCTCTTTTCCTATTTCAAAAGTTTTAGTTTTCGAGGGTAATAGCTACGTATGTTGAAAAAATGAAGATATTAGACTATTTTATGATTGCAAATGGTAAAGAATGTGATTAAAGGCTCTTTTCCTATTTCAAAAGTTTTAGTTTTCGAGGGTAATAGCTACGTATGTTGAAAAAATGAAGATATTAGACAATTTTATGATTGCACATGGTAAAGAATGTGATTAAAGGCTCTTTTCCTATTTCAAAAGTTTTAGTTTTCGAGGGTAATAGCTACGTATGTTGAAAAAATGAAGATATTAGACTATTTTATGATTGCACATGGTAAAGAATGTGATTAAAGGCTCTTTTCCTATTTCAAAAGTTTTAGTTTTCGAGGGTAATAGCTACGTATGTTGAAAAAATGAAGATATTAGACTATTTTATGATTGCACATGGTAAAGAATGTGATTAAAGGCTCTTTTCCTATTTCAAAAGTTTTAGTTTTCGAGGGTAATAGCTACGTATGTTGAAAAAATGAAGATATTAGACTATTTTATGATTGCAAATGGTAAAGAATGTGATTAAAGGCTCTTTTCCTATTTCAAAAGTTTTAGTTTTCGAGGGTAATAGCTACGTATGTTGAAAAAATGAAGATATTAGACTATTTTATGATTGCAAATGGTAAAGAATGTGATTAAAGGCTCTTTTCCTATTTCAAAAGTTTTAGTTTTCGAGGGTAATAGCTACGTATGTTGAAAAAATGAAGATATTAGACTATTTTATGATTGCACATGGTAAAGAATGTGATTAAAGGCTCTTTTCCTATTTCAAAAGTTTTAGTTTTCGAGGGTAATAGCTACGTATGTTGAAAAAATGAAGATATTAGACTATTTTATGATTGCACATGGTAAAGAATGTGATTAAAGGCTCTTTTCCTATTTCAAAAGTTTTAGTTTTCGAGGGTAATAGCTACGTATGTTGAAAAAATGAAGATATTAGACAATTTTATGATTGCACATGGTAAAGAATGTGATTAAAGGCTCTTTTCCTATTTCAAAAGTTTTAGTTTTCGAGGGTAATAGCTACGTATGTTGAAAAAATGAAGATATTAGACTATTTTATGATTGCACATGGTAAAGAATGTGATTAAAGGCTCTTTTCCTATTTCAAAAGTTTTAGTTTTCGAGGGTAATAGCTACGTATGTTGAAAAAATGAAGATATTAGACTATTTTATGATTGCACATGGTAAAGAATGTGATTAAAGGCTCTTTTCCTATTTCAAAAGTTTTAGTTTTCGAGGGTAATAGCTACGTATGTTGAAAAAATGAAGATATTAGACTATTTTATGATTGCAAATGGTAAAGAATGTGATTAAAGGCTCTTTTCCTATTTCAAAAGTTTTAGTTTTCGAGGGTAATAGCTACGTATGTTGAAAAAATGAAGATATTAGACTATTTTATGATTGCAAATGGTAAAGAATGTGATTAAAGGCTCTTTTCCTATTTCAAAAGTTTTAGTTTTCGAGGGTAATAGCTACGTATGTTGAAAAAATGAAGATATTAGACTAATTTTATGATTGCAAATGGTAAAGAATGTGATTAAAGGCTCTTTTCCTATTTCAAAAGTTTTAGTTTTCGAGGGTAATAGCTACGTATGTTGAAAAAATGAAGATATTAGACTAATTTTATGATTGCAAATGGTAAAGAATGTGATTAAAGGCTCTTTTCCTATTTCAAAAGTTTTAGTTTTCGAGGGTAATAGCTACGTATGTTGAAAAAATGAAGATATTAGACTATTTTATGATTGCACATGGTAAAGAATGTGATTAAAGGCTCTTTTCCTATTTCAAAAGTTTTAGTTTTCGAGGGTAATAGCTACGTATGTTGAAAAAATGAAGATATTAGACTATTTTATGATTGCACATGGTAAAGAATGTGATTAAAGGCTCTTTTCCTATTTCAAAAGTTTTAGTTTTCGAGGGTAATAGCTACGTATGTTGAAAAAATGAAGATATTAGACTATTTTATGATTGCAAATGGTAAAGAATGTGATTAAAGGCTCTTTTCCTATTTCAAAAGTTTTAGTTTTCGAGGGTAATAGCTACGTATGTTGAAAAAATGAAGATATTAGACTATTTTATGATTGCAAATGGTAAAGAATGTGATTAAAGGCTCTTTTCCTATTTCAAAAGTTTTAGTTTTCGAGGGTAATAGCTACGTATGTTGAAAAAATGAAGATATTAGACTATTTTATGATTGCAAATGGTAAAGAATGTGATTAAAGGCTCTTTTCCTATTTCAAAAGTTTTAGTTTTCGAGGGTAATAGCTACGTATGTTGAAAAAATGAAGATATTAGACTATTTTATGATTGCAAATGGTAAAGAATGTGATTAAAGGCTCTTTTCCTATTTCAAAAGTTTTAGTTTTCGAGGGTAATAGCTACGTATGTTGAAAAAATGAAGATATTAGACTATTTTATGATTGCACATGGTAAAGAATGTGATTAAAGGCTCTTTTCCTATTTCAAAAGTTTTAGTTTTCGAGGGTAATAGCTACGTATGTTGAAAAAATGAAGATATTAGACAATTTTATGATTGCACATGGTAAAGAATGTGATTAAAGGCTCTTTTCCTATTTCAAAAGTTTTAGTTTTCGAGGGTAATAGCTACGTATGTTGAAAAAATGAAGATATTAGACTATTTTATGATTGCACATGGTAAAGAATGTGATTAAAGGCTCTTTTCCTATTTCAAAAGTTTTAGTTTTCGAGGGTAATAGCTACGTATGTTGAAAAAATGAAGATATTAGACTATTTTATGATTGCAAATGGTAAAGAATGTGATTAAAGGCTCTTTTCCTATTTCAAAAGTTTTAGTTTTCGAGGGTAATAGCTACGTATGTTGAAAAAATGAAGATATTAGACAATTTTATGATTGCACATGGTAAAGAATGTGATTAAAGGCTCTTTTCCTATTTCAAAAGTTTTAGTTTTCGAGGGTAATAGCTACGTATGTTGAAAAAATGAAGATATTAGACTATTTTATGATTGCAAATGGTAAAGAATGTGATTAAAGGCTCTTTTCCTATTTCAAAAGTTTTAGTTTTCGAGGGTAATAGCTACGTATGTTGAAAAAATGAAGATATTAGACTATTTTATGATTGCACATGGTAAAGAATGTGATTAAAGGCTCTTTTCCTATTTCAAAAGTTTTAGTTTTCGAGGGTAATAGCTACGTATGTTGAAAAAATGAAGATATTAGACTATTTTATGATTGCACATGGTAAAGAATGTGATTAAAGGCTCTTTTCCTATTTCAAAAGTTTTAGTTTTCGAGGGTAATAGCTACGTATGTTGAAAAAATGAAGATATTAGACTATTTTATGATTGCACATGGTAAAGAATGTGATTAAAGGCTCTTTTCCTATTTCAAAAGTTTTAGTTTTCGAGGGTAATAGCTACGTATGTTGAAAAAATGAAGATATTAGACAATTTTATGATTGCACATGGTAAAGAATGTGATTAAAGGCTCTTTTCCTATTTCAAAAGTTTTAGTTTTCGAGGGTAATAGCTACGTATGTTGAAAAAATGAAGATATTAGACTATTTTATGATTGCACATGGTAAAGAATGTGATTAAAGGCTCTTTTCCTATTTCAAAAGTTTTAGTTTTCGAGGGTAATAGCTACGTATGTTGAAAAAATGAAGATATTAGACTATTTTATGATTGCACATGGTAAAGAATGTGATTAAAGGCTCTTTTCCTATTTCAAAAGTTTTAGTTTTCGAGGGTAATAGCTACGTATGTTGAAAAAATGAAGATATTAGACTATTTTATGATTGCAATGGTAAAGAATGTGATTAAAGGCTCTTTTCCTATTTCAAAAGTTTTAGTTTTCGAGGGTAATAGCTACGTATGTTGAAAAAATGAAGATATTAGACTATTTTATGATTGCAAATGGTAAAGAATGTGATTAAAGGCTCTTTTCCTATTTCAAAAGTTTTAGTTTTCGAGGGTAATAGCTACGTATGTTGAAAAAATGAAGATATTAGACTATTTTATGATTGCAAATGGTAAAGAATGTGATTAAAGGCTCTTTTCCTATTTCAAAAGTTTTAGTTTTCGAGGGTAATAGCTACGTATGTTGAAAAAATGAAGATATTAGACTATTTTATGATTGCACATGGTAAAGAATGTGATTAAAGGCTCTTTTCCTATTTCAAAAGTTTTAGTTTTCGAGGGTAATAGCTACGTATGTTGAAAAAATGAAGATATTAGACAATTTTATGATTGCAAATGGTAAAGAATGTGATTAAAGGCTCTTTTCCTATTTCAAAAGTTTTAGTTTTCGAGGGTAATAGCTACGTATGTTGAAAAAATGAAGATATTAGACTATTTTATGATTGCACATGGTAAAGAATGTGATTAAAGGCTCTTTTCCTATTTCAAAAGTTTTAGTTTTCGAGGGTAATAGCTACGTATGTTGAAAAAATGAAGATATTAGACTATTTTATGATTGCAAATGGTAAAGAATGTGATTAAAGGCTCTTTTCCTATTTCAAAAGTTTTAGTTTTCGAGGGTAATAGCTACGTATGTTGAAAAAATGAAGATATTAGACTATTTTATGATTGCAAATGGTAAAGAATGTGATTAAAGGCTCTTTTCCTATTTCAAAAGTTTTAGTTTTCGAGGGTAATAGCTACGTATGTTGAAAAAATGAAGATATTAGACTATTTTATGATTGCAAATGGTAAAGAATGTGATTAAAGGCTCTTTTCCTATTTCAAAAGTTTTAGTTTTCGAGGGTAATAGCTACGTATGTTGAAAAAATGAAGATATTAGACTATTTTATGATTGCAAATGGTAAAGAATGTGATTAAAGGCTCTTTTCCTATTTCAAAAGTTTTAGTTTTCGAGGGTAATAGCTACGTATGTTGAAAAAATGAAGATATTAGACTATTTTATGATTGCAAATGGTAAAGAATGTGATTAAAGGCTCTTTTCCTATTTCAAAAGTTTTAGTTTTCGAGGGTAATAGCTACGTATGTTGAAAAAATGAAGATATTAGACTAATTTTATGATTGCAAATGGTAAAGAATGTGATTAAAGGCTCTTTTCCTATTTCAAAAGTTTTAGTTTTCGAGGGTAATAGCTACGTATGTTGAAAAAATGAAGATATTAGACTATTTTATGATTGCACATGGTAAAGAATGTGATTAAAGGCTCTTTTCCTATTTCAAAAGTTTTAGTTTTCGAGGGTAATAGCTACGTATGTCTGAAAAAATGAAGATATTAGACATTTTATGATTGCACATGGTAAAGAATGTGATTAAAGGCTCTTTTCCTATTTCAAAAGTTTTAGTTTTCGAGGGTAATAGCTACGTATGTTGAAAAAATGAAGATATTAGACTATTTTATGATTGCAAATGGTAAAGAATGTGATTAAAGGCTCTTTTCCTATTTCAAAAGTTTTAGTTTTCGAGGGTAATAGCTACGTATGTTGAAAAAATGAAGATATTAGACTATTTTATGATTGCACATGGTAAAGAATGTGATTAAAGGCTCTTTTCCTATTTCAAAAGTTTTAGTTTTCGAGGGTAATAGCTACGTATGTTGAAAAAATGAAGATATTAGACTATTTTATGATTGCAATGGTAAAGAATGTGATTAAAGGCTCTTTTCCTATTTCAAAAGTTTTAGTTTTCGAGGGTAATAGCTACGTATGTTGAAAAAATGAAGATATTAGACTATTTTATGATTGCAAATGGTAAAGAATGTGATTAAAGGCTCTTTTCCTATTTCAAAAGTTTTAGTTTTCGAGGGTAATAGCTACGTATGTTGAAAAAATGAAGATATTAGACTATTTTATGATTGCACATGGTAAAGAATGTGATTAAAGGCTCTTTTCCTATTTCAAAAGTTTTAGTTTTCGAGGGTAATAGCTACGTATGTTGAAAAAATGAAGATATTAGACAATTTTATGATTGCACATGGTAAAGAATGTGATTAAAGGCTCTTTTCCTATTTCAAAAGTTTTAGTTTTCGAGGGTAATAGCTTATGTTGAAAAAATGAAGATATTAGACAATTTTATGATTGCACATGGTAAAGAATGTGATTAAAGGCTCTTTTCCTATTTCAAAAGTTTTAGTTTTCGAGGATAATAGCTTTGTCTGTGGAAAAAATGAAGATATTAGACAATTTTTGTGATTGCACATGGTAAAGAATGTGATTAAAGGCTCTTTTTCTATTTCAAAAGTTTTAGTTTTCGAGGGTAATAGCTACGTATGTTGAAAAAATGAAGATATTAGACAATTTTATGATTGCACATGGTAAAGAATGTGATTAAAGGCTCTTTTCCTATTTCAAAAGTTTTAGTTTTCGAGGGTAATAGCTACGTATGTTGAAAAAATGAAGATATTAGACTTTTTATGATTGCACATGGTAAAGAATGTGATTAAAGGCTCTTTTCCTATTTCAAAAGTTTTAGTTTTCGAGGGTAATAGCTACGTATGTTGAAAAAATGAAGATATTAGACTATTTTATGATTGCAAATGGTAAAGAATGTGATTAAAGGCTCTTTTCCTATTTCAAAAGTTTTAGTTTTCGAGGGTAATAGCTACGTATGTTGAAAAAATGAAGATATTAGACTAATTTTATGATTGCAAATGGTAAAGAATGTGATTAAAGGCTCTTTTCCTATTTCAAAAGTTTTAGTTTTCGAGGGTAATAGCTACGTATGTTGAAAAAATGAAGATATTAGACAATTTTATGATTGCACATGGTAAAGAATGTGATTAAAGGCTCTTTTCCTATTTCAAAAGTTTTAGTTTTCGAGGGTAATAGCTACGTATGTTGAAAAAATGAAGATATTAGACTATTTTATGATTGCACATGGTAAAGAATGTGATTAAAGGCTCTTTTCCTATTTCAAAAGTTTTAGTTTTCGAGGGTAATAGCTACGTATGTTGAAAAAATGAAGATATTAGACTTTTTATGATTGCACATGGTAAAGAATGTGATTAAAGGCTCTTTTCCTATTTCAAAAGTTTTAGTTTTCGAGGGTAATAGCTACGTATGTTGAAAAAATGAAGATATTAGACTATTTTATGATTGCAAATGGTAAAGAATGTGATTAAAGGCTCTTTTCCTATTTCAAAAGTTTTAGTTTTCGAGGGTAATAGCTACGTATGTTGAAAAAATGAAGATATTAGACAATTTTATGATTGCAATGGTAAAGAATGTGATTAAAGGCTCTTTTCCTATTTCAAAAGTTTTAGTTTTCGAGGGTAATAGCTACGTATGTTGAAAAAATGAAGATATTAGACTATTTTATGATTGCAAATGGTAAAGAATGTGATTAAAGGCTCTTTTCCTATTTCAAAAGTTTTAGTTTTCGAGGGTAATAGCTACGTATGTTGAAAAAATGAAGATATTAGACTATTTTATGATTGCACATGGTAAAGAATGTGATTAAAGGCTCTTTTCCTATTTCAAAAGTTTTAGTTTTCGAGGGTAATAGCTACGTATGTTGAAAAAATGAAGATATTAGACTATTTTATGATTGCACATGGTAAAGAATGTGATTAAAGGCTCTTTTCCTATTTCAAAAGTTTTAGTTTTCGAGGGTAATAGCTACGTATGTTGAAAAAATGAAGATATTAGACTATTTTATGATTGCAAATGGTAAAGAATGTGATTAAAGGCTCTTTTCCTATTTCAAAAGTTTTAGTTTTCGAGGGTAATAGCTACGTATGTTGAAAAAATGAAGATATTAGACTATTTTATGATTGCAAATGGTAAAGAATGTGATTAAAGGCTCTTTTCCTATTTCAAAAGTTTTAGTTTTCGAGGGTAATAGCTACGTATGTTGAAAAAATGAAGATATTAGACAATTTTATGATTGCACATGGTAAAGAATGTGATTAAAGGCTCTTTTCCTATTTCAAAAGTTTTAGTTTTCGAGGGTAATAGCTACGTATGTTGAAAAAATGAAGATATTAGACTATTTTATGATTGCAAATGGTAAAGAATGTGATTAAAGGCTCTTTTCCTATTTCAAAAGTTTTAGTTTTCGAGGGTAATAGCTACGTATGTTGAAAAAATGAAGATATTAGACTATTTTATGATTGCAATGGTAAAGAATGTGATTAAAGGCTCTTTTCCTATTTCAAAAGTTTTAGTTTTCGAGGGTAATAGCTACGTATGTTGAAAAAATGAAGATATTAGACTATTTTATGATTGCAAATGGTAAAGAATGTGATTAAAGGCTCTTTTCCTATTTCAAAAGTTTTAGTTTTCGAGGGTAATAGCTACGTATGTTGAAAAAATGAAGATATTAGACATTTTATGATTGCACATGGTAAAGAATGTGATTAAAGGCTCTTTTCCTATTTCAAAAGTTTTAGTTTTCGAGGGTAATAGCTACGTATGTTGAAAAAATGAAGATATTAGACTATTTTATGATTGCAAATGGTAAAGAATGTGATTAAAGGCTCTTTTCCTATTTCAAAAGTTTTAGTTTTCGAGGGTAATAGCTACGTATGTTGAAAAAATGAAGATATTAGACTATTTTATGATTGCAAATGGTAAAGAATGTGATTAAAGGCTCTTTTCCTATTTCAAAAGTTTTAGTTTTCGAGGGTAATAGCTACGTATGTTGAAAAAATGAAGATATTAGACTATTTTATGATTGCACAATGGTAAAGAATGTGATTAAAGGCTCTTTTCCTATTTCAAAAGTTTTAGTTTTCGAGGGTAATAGCTACGTATGTTGAAAAAATGAAGATATTAGACTATTTTATGATTGCAAATGGTAAAGAATGTGATTAAAGGCTCTTTTCCTATTTCAAAAGTTTTAGTTTTCGAGGGTAATAGCTACGTATGTTGAAAAAATGAAGATATTAGACTATTTTATGATTGCACATGGTAAAGAATGTGATTAAAGGCTCTTTTCCTATTTCAAAAGTTTTAGTTTTCGAGGGTAATAGCTACGTATGTTGAAAAAATGAAGATATTAGACTATTTTATGATTGCAAATGGTAAAGAATGTGATTAAAGGCTCTTTTCCTATTTCAAAAGTTTTAGTTTTCGAGGGTAATAGCTACGTATGTTGAAAAAATGAAGATATTAGACTATTTTATGATTGCAAATGGTAAAGAATGTGATTAAAGGCTCTTTTCCTATTTCAAAAGTTTTAGTTTTCGAGGGTAATAGCTACGTATGTTGAAAAAATGAAGATATTAGACTATTTTATGATTGCAAATGGTAAAGAATGTGATTAAAGGCTCTTTTCCTATTCAAAAGTTTTAGTTTTCGAGGGTAATAGCTACGTATGTTGAAAAAATGAAGATATTAGACTATTTTATGATTGCACATGGTAAAGAATGTGATTAAAGGCTCTTTTCCTATTTCAAAAGTTTTAGTTTTCGAGGGTAATAGCTACGTATGTTGAAAAAATGAAGATATTAGACTATTTTATGATTGCAAATGGTAAAGAATGTGATTAAAGGCTCTTTTCCTATTTCAAAAGTTTTAGTTTTCGAGGGTAATAGCTACGTATGTTGAAAAAATGAAGATATTAGACTATTTTATGATTGCAAATGGTAAAGAATGTGATTAAAGGCTCTTTTCCTATTTCAAAAGTTTTAGTTTTCGAGGGTAATAGCTACGTATGTTGAAAAAATGAAGATATTAGACTATTTTATGATTGCAAATGGTAAAGAATGTGATTAAAGGCTCTTTTCCTATTTCAAAAGTTTTAGTTTTCGAGGGTAATAGCTACGTATGTTGAAAAAATGAAGATATTAGACTATTTTATGATTGCACATGGTAAAGAATGTGATTAAAGGCTCTTTTCCTATTTCAAAAGTTTTAGTTTTCGAGGGTAATAGCTACGTATGTTGAAAAAATGAAGATATTAGACAATTTTATGATTGCAAATGGTAAAGAATGTGATTAAAGGCTCTTTTCCTATTTCAAAAGTTTTAGTTTTCGAGGGTAATAGCTACGTATGTTGAAAAAATGAAGATATTAGACTATTTTATGATTGCAAATGGTAAAGAATGTGATTAAAGGCTCTTTTCCTATTTCAAAAGTTTTAGTTTTCGAGGGTAATAGCTACGTATGTTGAAAAAATGAAGATATTAGACTATTTTATGATTGCAATGGTAAAGAATGTGATTAAAGGCTCTTTTCCTATTTCAAAAGTTTTAGTTTTCGAGGGTAATAGCTACGTATGTTGAAAAAATGAAGATATTAGACTATTTTATGATTGCAAATGGTAAAGAATGTGATTAAAGGCTCTTTTCCTATTTCAAAAGTTTTAGTTTTCGAGGGTAATAGCTACGTATGTTGAAAAAATGAAGATATTAGACTATTTTATGATTGCAAATGGTAAAGAATGTGATTAAAGGCTCTTTTCCTATTTCAAAAGTTTTAGTTTTCGAGGGTAATAGCTACGTATGTTGAAAAAATGAAGATATTAGACTATTTTATGATTGCAAATGGTAAAGAATGTGATTAAAGGCTCTTTTCCTATTTCAAAAGTTTTAGTTTTCGAGGGTAATAGCTACGTATGTTGAAAAAATGAAGATATTAGACTATTTTATGATTGCAATGGTAAAGAATGTGATTAAAGGCTCTTTTCCTATTTCAAAAGTTTTAGTTTTCGAGGGTAATAGCTACGTATGTTGAAAAAATGAAGATATTAGACTATTTTATGATTGCAAATGGTAAAGAATGTGATTAAAGGCTCTTTTCCTATTTCAAAAGTTTTAGTTTTCGAGGGTAATAGCTACGTATGTTGAAAAAATGAAGATATTAGACTATTTTATGATTGCACATGGTAAAGAATGTGATTAAAGGCTCTTTTCCTATTTCAAAAGTTTTAGTTTTCGAGGGTAATAGCTACGTATGTTGAAAAAATGAAGATATTAGACAATTTTATGATTGCACATGGTAAAGAATGTGATTAAAGGCTCTTTTCCTATTTCAAAAGTTTTAGTTTTCGAGGGTAATAGCTACGTATGTTGAAAAAATGAAGATATTAGACTATTTTATGATTGCAAATGGTAAAGAATGTGATTAAAGGCTCTTTTCCTATTTCAAAAGTTTTAGTTTTCGAGGGTAATAGCTACGTATGTTGAAAAAATGAAGATATTAGACTATTTTATGATTGCAAATGGTAAAGAATGTGATTAAAGGCTCTTTTCCTATTTCAAAAGTTTTAGTTTTCGAGGGTAATAGCTACGTATGTTGAAAAAATGAAGATATTAGACAATTTTATGATTGCACATGGTAAAGAATGTGATTAAAGGCTCTTTTCCTATTTCAAAAGTTTTAGTTTTCGAGGGTAATAGCTACGTATGTTGAAAAAATGAAGATATTAGACTATTTTATGATTGCAAATGGTAAAGAATGTGATTAAAGGCTCTTTTCCTATTTCAAAAGTTTTAGTTTTCGAGGGTAATAGCTACGTATGTTGAAAAAATGAAGATATTAGACATTTTATGATTGCAAATGGTAAAGAATGTGATTAAAGGCTCTTTTCCTATTTCAAAAGTTTTAGTTTTCGAGGGTAATAGCTACGTATGTTGAAAAAATGAAGATATTAGACTATTTTATGATTGCACATGGTAAAGAATGTGATTAAAGGCTCTTTTCCTATTTCAAAAGTTTTAGTTTTCGAGGGTAATAGCTACGTATGTTGAAAAAATGAAGATATTAGACAATTTTATGATTGCACATGGTAAAGAATGTGATTAAAGGCTCTTTTCCTATTTCAAAAGTTTTAGTTTTCGAGGGTAATAGCTACGTATGTTGAAAAAATGAAGATATTAGACTATTTTATGATTGCACATGGTAAAGAATGTGATTAAAGGCTCTTTTCCTATTTCAAAAGTTTTAGTTTTCGAGGGTAATAGCTACGTATGTTGAAAAAATGAAGATATTAGACTATTTTATGATTGCAATGGTAAAGAATGTGATTAAAGGCTCTTTTCCTATTTCAAAAGTTTTAGTTTTCGAGGGTAATAGCTACGTATGTTGAAAAAATGAAGATATTAGACATTTTATGATTGCACATGGTAAAGAATGTGATTAAAGGCTCTTTTCCTATTTCAAAAGTTTTAGTTTTCGAGGGTAATAGCTACGTATGTTGAAAAAATGAAGATATTAGACTATTTTATGATTGCAAATGGTAAAGAATGTGATTAAAGGCTCTTTTCCTATTTCAAAAGTTTTAGTTTTCGAGGGTAATAGCTACGTATGTTGAAAAAATGAAGATATTAGACTATTTTATGATTGCAAATGGTAAAGAATGTGATTAAAGGCTCTTTTCCTATTTCAAAAGTTTTAGTTTTCGAGGGTAATAGCTACGTATGTTGAAAAAATGAAGATATTAGACTATTTTATGATTGCAAATGGTAAAGAATGTGATTAAAGGCTCTTTTCCTATTTCAAAAGTTTTAGTTTTCGAGGGTAATAGCTACGTATGTTGAAAAAATGAAGATATTAGACTATTTTATGATTGCACATGGTAAAGAATGTGATTAAAGGCTCTTTTCCTATTTCAAAAGTTTTAGTTTTCGAGGGTAATAGCTACGTATGTTGAAAAAATGAAGATATTAGACTATTTTATGATTGCAAATGGTAAAGAATGTGATTAAAGGCTCTTTTCCTATTTCAAAAGTTTTAGTTTTCGAGGGTAATAGCTACGTATGTTGAAAAAATGAAGATATTAGACTATTTTATGATTGCACATGGTAAAGAATGTGATTAAAGGCTCTTTTCCTATTTCAAAAGTTTTAGTTTTCGAGGGTAATAGCTACGTATGTTGAAAAAATGAAGATATTAGACAATTTTATGATTGCAAATGGTAAAGAATGTGATTAAAGGCTCTTTTCCTATTTCAAAAGTTTTAGTTTTCGAGGGTAATAGCTACGTATGTTGAAAAAATGAAGATATTAGACTATTTTATGATTGCAAATGGTAAAGAATGTGATTAAAGGCTCTTTTCCTATTTCAAAAGTTTTAGTTTTCGAGGGTAATAGCTACGTATGTTGAAAAAATGAAGATATTAGACTATTTTATGATTGCAAATGGTAAAGAATGTGATTAAAGGCTCTTTTCCTATTTCAAAAGTTTTAGTTTTCGAGGGTAATAGCTACGTATGTTGAAAAAATGAAGATATTAGACTATTTTATGATTGCAAATGGTAAAGAATGTGATTAAAGGCTCTTTTCCTATTTCAAAAGTTTTAGTTTTCGAGGGTAATAGCTACGTATGTTGAAAAAATGAAGATATTAGACTATTTTATGATTGCAAATGGTAAAGAATGTGATTAAAGGCTCTTTTCCTATTTCAAAAGTTTTAGTTTTCGAGGGTAATAGCTACGTATGTTGAAAAAATGAAGATATTAGACTATTTTATGATTGCACATGGTAAAGAATGTGATTAAAGGCTCTTTTCCTATTTCAAAAGTTTTAGTTTTCGAGGGTAATAGCTACGTATGTTGAAAAAATGAAGATATTAGACAATTTTATGATTGCACATGGTAAAGAATGTGATTAAAGGCTCTTTTCCTATTTCAAAAGTTTTAGTTTTCGAGGGTAATAGCTACGTATGTTGAAAAAATGAAGATATTAGACTATTTTATGATTGCAAATGGTAAAGAATGTGATTAAAGGCTCTTTTCCTATTTCAAAAGTTTTAGTTTTCGAGGGTAATAGCTACGTATGTTGAAAAAATGAAGATATTAGACAATTTTATGATTGCACATGGTAAAGAATGTGATTAAAGGCTCTTTTCCTATTTCAAAAGTTTTAGTTTTCGAGGGTAATAGCTACGTATGTTGAAAAAATGAAGATATTAGACAATTTTATGATTGCACATGGTAAAGAATGTGATTAAAGGCTCTTTTCCTATTTCAAAAGTTTTAGTTTTCGAGGGTAATAGCTACGTATGTTGAAAAAATGAAGATATTAGACTATTTTATGATTGCACATGGTAAAGAATGTGATTAAAGGCTCTTTTCCTATTTCAAAAGTTTTAGTTTTCGAGGGTAATAGCTACGTATGTTGAAAAAATGAAGATATTAGACTATTTTATGATTGCAAATGGTAAAGAATGTGATTAAAGGCTCTTTTCCTATTTCAAAAGTTTTAGTTTTCGAGGGTAATAGCTACGTATGTTGAAAAAATGAAGATATTAGACTATTTTATGATTGCAAATGGTAAAGAATGTGATTAAAGGCTCTTT
>NW_027066187.1:0-19349 GCF_032884065.1 Artemia franciscana
AAAAGTTTTAGTTTTCGAGGGTAATAGCTTTGTCTGTGGAAAAAATGAAGATATTAGACAATTTTATGATTGCACATGGTAAAGAATGTGATTAAAGGCTCTTTTCCTATTTCAAAAGTTTTCGTTTTCGAGGGTAATAGCTACGTATGTTGAAAAAATGAAGATATTAGACTATTATATGATTGCAAATGGTAAAGAATTTGATTAAAGGCTCTTTTCCTATGTCAAAAGTTTTAGTTTTCGAGGGTAATAGCTACGTATGTTTGAAAAAATGAAGATATTAGACTATTTTATGATTGCAAATGGTAAAGAATGTGATTAAAGGCTCTTTTCCTATTTCAAAAGTTTTAGTTTTTGAGGGTAATAGCTTTGTCTGTGGAAAAAATGAAGTTATTAGACAATTTTATGATTGCACATGGTAAAGAATGTGATTAAAGGCTCTTTTCCTATTTCAAAAGTTTTAGTTTTCGAGGGTAATAGCTACGTATGTTGAAAAAATGAAGATATTAGACTATTTTATGATTGCAAATGGTAAAGAATGTGATTAAAGGCTCTTTTCCTATTTCAAAAGTATTAGTTTTCGAGGGTAATAGCTATGTCTGTGGAAAAAATGAAGATATTAGACTATTTTATGATTGCACATGGTAAAGAATGTGATTAAAGGCTCTTTTCCTATGTCAAAAGTTTTAGTTTTCGAGGGTAATAGCTACGTATGTTGAAAAAATGAAGATATTAGACTATTTTATGATTGCAAATGGAAAAGAATGTGATTAAAGGCTCTTTTCCTATTTCAAAAGTTTTAGTTTTCGAGGGTAATAGCAATGTCTGTGGAAAAAATGAAGATATTAGACTATTTTATGATTGCACATGGTAAAGAATGTGATTAAAGGCTCTTTTCCTATTTCAAAAGTTTTAGTTTTCGAGGGTAATAGCTACGTATGTTGAAAAAATGAAGATTTTAGACTATTTTATGATTGCAAATGGTAAAGAATGTGATTAAAGGCTCTTTTCCTATTTCAAAAGTTTTAGTTTTCGAGGGTAATAGCTTTGTCTGTGGAAAAAATGAAGTTATTAGACAATTTTATGATTGCAAATGGCAAAGAATGTGATTAAAGGCTCTTTTCCTATTTCAAAAGTTTTAGTTTTCGAGGGTAATAGCTACGTATGTTGAAAAAATGAAGATATTAGACAATTTTATGATTGCACATGGTAAAGAATGTGATTAAAGGCTCTTTTCCTATTTCAAAAGTTTTAGTTTTCGAGGGTAATAGCTACGTATGTTGAAAAAATGAAGATATTAGACAATTTTATGATTGCACATGGTAAAGAATGTGATTAAAGGCTCTTTTCCTATTTCAAAAGTTTTAGTTTTCGAGGGTAATAGCTACGTATGTTGAAAAAATGAAGATATTAGACTATTTTATGATTGCAAATGGTAAAGAATGTGATTAAAGGCTCTTTTCCTATTTCAAAAGTTTTAGTTTTCGAGGGTAATAGCTTTGTCAGTGGAAAAAATGAAGATATTAGACAATTTTATGATTGCACATGGTAAAGAATGTGATTAAAGGATCTTTTCCTATTTCAAAAGTTTTAGTTTTCGAGGGTAATAGCTACGTATGTTGAAAAAATGAAGATATTAGACTATTTTATGATTGCACATGGTAAAAAATGTGATTAAAGGCTCTTTTTCTATTTCAAAAGTTTTAGTTTTCGAGGGTAATAGCTACGTATGTTAAAAAATGAAGATGTTAGACTATTTTATGATTGCAAATGGTAAAGAATGTGATTAAAGGCTCTTTTCCTATTTCAAAAGTTTTAGTTTTCGAGGGTAATAGCTACGTATGTTGAAAAAATGAAGATATTAGACTATTTTATGATTACAAATGGTAAAGAATGTGATTAAAGGCTCTTTTCCTATGTCAAAAGTTTTAGTTTTCGAGGGTAATAGCTACGTATGTTGAAAAAATGAAGATATTAGACAATTTTATGATTGCACATGGTAAAGAATGTGATTAAAGGCTCTTTTCCTATTTCAAAAGTTTTAGTTTTCGAGGGTAATAGCTACGTATGTTGAAAAAATGAAGATATTAGACTGTTTTATGATTGCAAATGGTAAAGAATGTGATTAAAGGCTCTTTTCCTATTTCAAAAGTTTTAGTTTTCGAGGGTAATAGCTTTGTCTGTGGAAAAAATGAAGATATTAGACAATTTTATGATTGCACATGGTAAAGAACGTGATTAAAGGCTCTTTTCCTATTTCAAAAGTTATAGTTTTCGAGGGTAATAGCTACGTATGTTGAAAAAATGAAGATATTAGACTATTTTTTTATTGCAAATGGTAAAGAATGTGATTAAATGCTCTTTTCCTATGTCAAAAGTTTTAGTTTTCGAGGGGTAATAGCTACGTATGTTAAAAAAATGAAGATATTAGACTATTTTATGATTGCATATGGTAAAAAATGTGATTAAAGGCTCTTTTCCTATTTCAAAAGTTTTAGTTTTCGAGGGTAATAGCTACGTATGTTGAAAAAATGAAGATATTAGACTATTTTATGATTGCAAATGGTAAAAAAATGTGATTAAAGGCTCTTTTCCTATTTCAAAAGTTTTAGTTTTCGAGGGTAATAGCTTTGTCTGTGAAAAAAATGAAGATATTAGACAATTTTATGATTGCACATGGTAAAGAATGTGATTAAAGGCTCTTTTCCTATTTCAAAAGTTTTAGTTTTCGAGGGTAATAGCTACGTATGTTGAAAAAATGAAGATATTAGACTATTTTATGATTGCAAATGGTAAAGAATGTGATTAAAGGCTCTTTTCCTATTTCAAAAGTTTTAGTTTTCGAGGGTAATAGCTATGTCTGTGGAAAAAATGAAGATATTAGACTATTTTATGATTGCACATGGTAAAGAATGTGATTAAAGGCTCTTTTCCTATGTCAAAAGTTTTAGTTTTCGAGGGTAATAGCTACGTATGTTGAAAAAATGAAGATATTAGACTATTTTATGATTGCAAATGGCAAAGAATGTGATTAAAGGCTCTTTTCCTATTTCAAAAGTTTTAGTTTTCGAGGGTAATAGCTATATCTGTGGAAAAATGAAGATATTAGACAATTTTATGATTGCACATGGTAAAGAATGTGATTAAAGGCTCTTTTCCTATTTCAAAAGTTTTAGTTTTCGAGGGTAATAGCTACGTATGTTGAAAAAAAGAAGATATTAGACAATTTTATGATTGCACATGGTAAAGAATGTGATTAAAGGCTCTTTTCCTATTTCAAAAGTTTTTGTTTTCGAGGGTAATAGCTACGTATGTTGAAAAAATGAAGATATTAGACAATTTTATGATTGCACATGGTAAAGAATGTGATTAAAGGCTCTTTTCCTATTTCAAAACTTTTAGTTTTCGAGGGTAATAGCTACGTATGTTGAAAAAGAATGTGATTAAAGGCTCTTTTCCTATTTCAAAAGTTTTAGTTTTCGAGGGTAATAGCTTTGTCTGTGGAAAAAAATGAAGATATTAGACAATTTTATGATTGCACATGGTAAAGAATGTGATTAAAGGCTCTTTTCCTATTTCAAAATTTTAGTTTTCGAGGGTAATAGCTACGTATGTTGAAAAAATGAAGATATTAGACTATTTTATGATTGCACATGGTAAAGAATGTGATTAAAGGCTCTTTTCCTATGTCAAAAGTTTTAGTTTTCGAGGGTAATAGCTACGTATTTTGAAAAAATGAAGATATTAGACTATTTTATGATTGCAAATGGTAAAGAATGTGATTAAAGGCTCTTTTCCTATTTCAAAAGTTTTAGTTTTCGAGGGTAATAGCTTTGTCTGTGGAAAAAATGAAGATATTAGACAATTTTATGATTGCACATGGTAAAGAATGTGATTAAAGGATCTTTTCCTATGTCAAAAGTTTTAGTTTTCGAGGGTAATAGCTACGTATGTTGAAAAAATGAAGATATTAGACTATTTTATGATTGCAAATGGTAAAGAATGTGATTAAAGGCTCTTTTCCTATTTCAAAAGTTTTAGTTTTCGAGGGTAATAGCTACGTATGTTGAAAAAATGAAGATATTAGACTATTTTATGATTGCAAATGGTAAAGAATGTGATTAAAGGCTCTTTTCCTTTGTCAAAAGTTTTAGTTTTCGAGGGTAATAGCTACGTATGTTGAAAAAATGAAGATATTAGACTATTTTATGATTGCAAATGGTAAAGAATGTGATTAAAGGCTCTTTTCCTATGTCAAAAGTTTTAGTTTTCGGGGATAATAGCTACGTATGTTGAAAAAATGAATATATTAGACTATTTTATGATTGCAAATGGTAAAGAATGTGATTAAAGGTTCTATTCCTATTTCAAAAGTTTTAGTTTTCGAGGGTAATAGCTTTGTCTGTGGAAAAAATGAAGATATTAGACAATTTTATGATTGCACATGGTAAAGAATGTGATTAAAGGCTCTTTTCCTATTTCAAAAGTTTTAGTTTTCGAGGGTTATAGCTACGTATGTTGAAAAAATGAAGATATTAGACTATTATATGATTGCAAATGGTAAAGAATGTGATTAAAGGCTCTTTTCCTATGTCAAAAGTTTTAGTTTTCGAGGGTAATAGCTACGTATGTTGAAAAAATGAAGATTTTAGACTATTTTATGATTGCAAATGGTAAAGAATGTGATTAAAGGCTCTTTTCCTATTTCAAAAGTTTTAGTTTTCGAGGGTAATAGCTTTGTCTGTGGAAAAAATGAAGTTATTAGACAATTTTATGATTGCACATGGTAAAGAATGTGATTAAAGGCTCTTTTCCTATTTCAAAAGTTTTTAGTTTTCGAGGGTAATAGCTACATATGTTGAAAAAATGAAGATAATAGACTATTTTATGATTGCAAATGGTAAAGAATGTGATTAAAGGCTCTTTTCCTATTTCAAAAGTTTTAGTTTTCGAGGGTAATAGCTATGTCTGTGGAAAAAATGAAGATATTAGACTATTTTATGATTGCACATGGTAAAGAATGTGATTAAAGGCTCTTTTCCTATGTCAAAAGTTTTAGTTTTCGAGAGTAATAGCTACGTATGTTGAAAAAAATGAAGATATTAGACTATTTTATGATTGCAAATGGCAAAGAATGTGATTAAAGGCTCTTTTCCTATTTCAAAAGTTTTAGTTTTCGAGGGTAATAGCTATGTCTGTGGATAAAATGAAGATATTAGACAATTTTATGATTGCACATTGTAAAGAATGTGATTAAAGGCTCTTTTCCTATTTCAAAAGTTTTAGTTTTCGAGGGTAATAGCTACGTAAGTTGAAAAAATGAAGATATTAGACTATTATATGATTGCAAATGGTAAAGAATGTGATTAAAGGCTCTTTTCCTATGTCAAAAGTTTTAGTTTTCGAGGGTAATAGCTACGTATGTTGAAAAAATGAAGATATTAGACTATTTTATGATTGCAAATGGTAAAGAATGTGATTAAATGCTCTTTTCCTATTTCAAAAGTTTTAGTTTTCGAGGGTAATAGCTTTGTCTGTGGAAAAAAATGAAGTTATTAGACAATTTTATGATTGCACATGGTAAAGAATGTGATTAAAGGCTCTTTTCCTATTTCAAAAGTTTTAGTTTTCGAGGGTAATAGCTACGTATGTTGAAAAAATGAAGATATTAGACTATTTTATGATTGCAAATGGTAAAGAATGTGATTAAAGGCTCTTTTCCTATTTCAAAAGTTTTAGTTTTCGAGGGTAATAGCTATGTCTGTGGAAAAATGAAGATATTAGACTATTTTATGATTGCACATGGTAAAGAATGTGATTAAAGGCTCTTTTCCTATGTCAAAAGTTTTAGTTTTCGAGGGTAATAGCTACGTATGTTGAAAAAACGAAGATATTAGACTATTTTATGATTGCAAATGGCAAAGAATGTGATTAAAGGCTCTTTTCCTATTTCAAAAGTTTTAGTTTTCGAGGGTAATAGCTATGTCTGCGGAAAAAAATGAAGATATTAGACTATTTTATGATTGCACATGGTAAAGAATGTGATTAAAGGCTCTTTTCCTATTTCAAAAGTTTTAGTTTTTCGAGGGTAATAGCTATGTCTGTGAAAAAATGAAGATATTAGACTATTTTATGATTGCACATGGTAAAGAATGTGATTAAAGGCTCTTTTCCTATGTCAAAAGTTTTAGTTTTCGAGGGTAATAGCTACGTATGTGGAAAAAATGAAGATATTAGACTATTTTATGATTGCAAATGGCAAAGAATGTGATTAAAGGCTCTTTTCCTATTTCAAAAGTTTTAGTTTTCGTAATAGCTACGTATGTTGAAAAAATGAAGATATAGACTATTTTATGATTGCAAATGGTAAAGAATGTGATTAAAGGCTCTTTTCCTATGTCAAAAGTTTTAGTTTTCGGGGGTAATAGCTACGTATGTTGAAAAAATGAATATATTAGACTATTTTATGATTGCAAATGGTAAAGAATGTGATTAAAGGCTCTATTCCTATTTCAAAAGTTTTAGTTTTCGAGGGTAATAGCTTTGTCTGTGGAAAAAATGAAGATATTAGACAATTTTATGATTGCACATGGTAAAGAATGTGATTAAAGGCTCTTTTCCTATTTCAAAAGTTTTAGTTTTCGAGGGTAATAGCTACGTATGTTGAAAAAATGAAGATATTAGACTATTATATGATTGCAAATGGTAAAGAATTTGATTAAAGGCTCTTTTCCTATGTCAAAAGTTTTAGTTTTCAGGGGTAATAGCTACGTATGTTGAAAAAATGAAGATATTAGACTATTTTATGATTGCAAATGGTAAAGAATGTGATTAAAGGCTCTTTTCCTATTTCAAAAGTTTTAGTTTTTGAGGGTAATAGCTTTGTCTGTGGAAAAAATGAAGTTATTAGACAATTTTATGATTGCACATGGTAAAGAATGTGATTAAAGGCTCTTTTCCTATTTCAAAAGTTTTAGTTTTCGAGGGTAATAGCTACGTATGTTGAAAAAATGAAGATATTAGACTATTTTATGATTGCAAATGGTAAAGAATGTGATTAAAGGCTCTTTTCCTATTTCAAAAGTATTAGTTTTCGAGGGTAATAGCTATGTCTGTGGAAAAAATGAAGATATTAGACTATTTTATGATTGCACATGGTAAAGAATGTGATTAAAGGCTCTTTTCCTATTTCAAAAGTTTAGTTTTCGAGGGTAATAGCTACATATGTTGAAAAAATGAAGATATTAGACTATTTTATGATTGCAAATGGTAAAGAATGTGATTAAAGGCTCTTTTCCTATTTCAAAAGTTTTAGTTTTCGAGGGTAATAGCTATGTCTGTGGAAAAAATGAAGATATTAGACTATTTTATGATTGCACATGGTAAAGAATGTGATTAAAGGCTCTTTTCCTATGTCAAAAGTTTTAGTTTTCGAGGGTAATAGCTACGTATGTTGAAAAAATGAAGATATTAGACTATTTTATGATTGCAAATGGCAAAGAATGTGATTAAAGGCTCTTTTCCTATTTCAAAAGTTTTAGTTTTCGAGGGTAATAGCTACGTAAGTTGAAAAAATGAAGATATTAGACTATTATATGATTGCAAATGGTAAAGAATGTGATTAAAGGCTCTTTTCCTATGTCAAAAGTTTTAGTTTTCGAGGGTAATAGCTACGTATGTTGAAAAAATGAAGATATTAGACTATATATGATTGCAAATGGTAAAGAATGTGATTAAATGCTCTTTTCCTATTTCAAAAGTTTTAGTTTTCGAGGGTAATAGCTTTGTCTGTGGAAAAAATGAAGTTATTAGACAATTTTATGATTGCACATGGTAAAGAATGTGATTAAAGGCTCTTTTCCTATTTCAAAAGTTTTAGTTTTCGAGGGTAATAGCTACGTATGTTGAAAAAATGAAGATATTAGACTATTTTATGATTGCAAATGGTAAAGAATGTGATTAAAGGCTCTTTCCTATTTCAAAAGTTTTAGTTTTCGAGGGTAATAGCTATGTCTGTGGAAAAATGAAGATATTAGACTATTTTATGATTGCACATGGTAAAGAATGTGATTAAAGGCTCTTTTCCTATGTCAAAAGTTTTAGTTTTCGAGGGTAATAGCTACGTATGTTGAAAAAACGAAGATATTAGACTATTTTATGATTGCAAATGGCAAAGAATGTGATTAAAGGCTCTTTTCCTATTTCAAAAGTTTTAGTTTTCGAGGGTAATAGCTATGTCTGCGGAAAAAATGAAGATATTAGACTATTTTATGATTGCAAATGGTAAAGAATGTGATTAAAGGCTCTTTTCCCATTTCAAAAGTTTTAGTTTTCGAGGGTAATAGCTATGTCTGTGAAAAAATGAAGATATTAGACTATTTTATGATTGCACATGGTAAAGAATGTGATTAAAGGCTCTTTTCCTATGTCAAAAGTTTTTGTTCTGGAGGTTAATAGCTACGTATGTGGAAAAATGAAGATATTAGACTATTTTATGATTGCAAATGGCAAAGAATGTGATTAAAGGCTCTTTTCCTATTTCAAAAGTTTTAGTTTTCGTAATAGCTACGTATGTTGAAAAAATGAAGATATAGACTATTTTATGATTTGCAAATGGTAAAGAATGTGATTAAAGGCTCTTTTCCTATGTCAAAAGTTCTAGTTTTCGGGGGTAATAGCTACGTATGTTGAAAAAATGAATATATTAGACTATTTTATGATTGCAAATGGTAAAGAATGTGATTAAAGGCTCTATTCCTATTTCAAAAGTTTTAGTTTTCGAGGGTAATAGCTTTGTCTGTGGAAAAAATGAAGATATTAGACAATTTTATGATTGCACATGGTAAAGAATGTGATTAAAGGCTCTTTTCCTATTTCAAAAGTTTTAGTTTTCGAGGGTAATAGCTACGTATGTTGAAAAAATGAAGATATTAGACTATTATATGATTGCAAATGGTAAAGAATTTGATTAAAGGCTCTTTTCCTATGTCAAAAGTTCTAGTTTTCGAGGGTAATAGCTACGTATGTTGAAAAAATGAAGATATTAGACTATTTTATGATTGCAAATGGTAAAGAATGTGATTAAAGGCTCTTTTCCTATTTCAAAAGTTTTAGTTTTGAGGGTAATAGCTTTGTCTGTGGAAAAAATGAAGTTATTAGACAATTTTATGATTGCACATGGTAAAGAATGTGATTAAAGGCTCTTTTCCTATTTCAAAAGTTTTAGTTTTCGAGGGTAATAGCTACGTATGTTGAAAAAATGAAGATATTAGACTATTTTATGATTGCAAATGGTAAAGAATGTGATTAAAGGCTCTTTTCCTATTTCAAAAGTATTAGTTTTCGAGGGTAATAGCTATGTCTGTGAAAAAAATGAAGATATTAGACTATTTTATGATTGCACATGGTAAAGAATGTGATTAAAGGCTCTTTTCCTATGTCAAAAGTTTTAGTTTTCGAGGGTAATAGCTACGTATGTTGAAAAAATGAAGATATTAGACTATTTTATGATTGCAAATGGCAAAGAATGTGATTAAAGGCTCTTTTCCTATTTCAAAAGTTTTAGTTTTCGAGGGTAATAGCAATGTCTGTGGAAAAAATGAAGATATTAGACTATTTTATGATTGCACATGGTAAAGAATGTGATTAAAGGCTCTTTTCCTATTTCAAAAGTTTTAGTTTTCGAGGGTAATAGCTACGTATGTTGAAAAAATGAAGATATTAGACAATTTTATGATTGCACATGGTAAAGAATGTGATTAAAGGCTCTTTTCCTATTTCAAAAGTTTTAGTTTTTGAGGGTAATAGCTACGTATGTTGAAAAAATGAAGTAAAGAATGTGATTAAAGACTCTTTTCCTATTTCAAAAGTTTTAGTTTTCGAGGGTAATAGCTTTGTCTGTGGAAAAACTGAAGATATTAGACAATTTTATGATTGCACATGGTAAAGAATGTGATTAAAGGCTCTTTTCCTATTTCAAAAGTTTTAGTTTTCGAGGGTAATAGCTACGTATGTTGAAAAAATTAAGATATTAGACTATTTTATGATTGCAAATGGTAAAGAATGTGATTAAAGGCTCTTTTCCTATTTCAAAAGTTTTAGTTTTCGAGGGTAATAGCTACGTAGGTTGAAAAAATGAAGATATTAGACTATTTTATGATTGCAAATGGTAAAGAATGTGATTAAAAGCTCTTTTCCTATTTCAAAAGTTTTAGTTTTCGAGGGTAATAGCTTTGTCTGTGGAAAAACTGAAGATATTAGACAATTTTATGATTGCACTTGGTAAAGAATGTGATTAAAGGCTCTTTTCCTATTTCAAAAGCTTTAGTTTTCGAGGGTAATAGCTACGTATGTTGAAAAAATTGAAGATATTAGACTATTGTATGATTGCACATGGTAAAGAATGTGATTAAAGGCTCTTTTCTATTTCAAAAGTTTTAGTTTTCGAGGTTAATAGCTACGTATGTTGAAAAAATGAAGATATTAGACTATTTTATGATTGCAAATGGTAAAGAATGTGATTAAAGGCTCTTTTCCTATTTCAAAAGTTTAGTATGTTGAAAAAATTAAGATATTAGATTATTTTATGATTGCAAATGGTAAAGAATGTGATTAAACGCTCTTTTCCTATTTCAAAAGTTTTAGTTTTCGAGGGTAATAGCTACGTATGTTGAAAAAATGAAGATATTAGACTATTTTATGATTGCAAATGGTAAAGAATGTGATTAAAAGCTCTTTTCCTATTTCAAAAGTTTTAGTTTTCGAGGGTAATAGCTTTGTCTGTGGAAAAAATGAAGATATTAGACAATTTTATGATTGCACTTGGTAAAGAATGTGATTAAAGGCTCTTTTCCTATTTCAAAAGTTTTAGTTTTCGAGGGTAATAGCTACGTATGTTGAAAAAATGAAGATATTAGACTATTTTATGATTGCAAATGGTAAAGAATGTGATTAAAGGCTCTTTTCCTATTTCAAAAGTTTTAGTTTTCGAGGGTAATAGCTTTGTCTGTGGAAAAAATGAAGATATTAGACAATTTTATGATTGCACTTGGTCAAGAATGTGATTAAAGGCTCTTTCCTATTTCAAAAGTTTTAGTTTTCGAGGGTAATAGCTATGTCTGTGGAAAAAATGAAGATATTAGACTATTTTATGATTGCACATGGTAAAGAATGTGATTAAAGGCTCTTTTCCTATGTCAAAAGTTTTAGTTTTCGAGGGTAATAGCTACGTATGTTGAAAAATGAAGATATTAGACTATTTTATGATTGCAAATGGCAAAGAATGTGATTAAAGGCTCTTTTCCTATTTCAAAAGTTTTAGTTTTCGAGGGTAATAGCTATGTCTGTGGAAAAAATGAAGATATTAGACTATTTTATGATTGCACATGGTAAAGAATGTGATTAAAGGCTCTTTTCCTATTTCAAAAGTTTTATTTTTCGAGGGTAATAGCTACGTATGTTGAAAAAATGAAGATATTAGACAATTTTATCATTGCACATGGTAAAGAATGTGATTAAAGGCTCTTTTCCTATTTCAAAATTTTTAGTTTTCGAGGGTAAGAGCTACGTATGTTGAAAAATGAAGATATTAGACTATTTTATGATTGCAAATGGTAAAGAATGTGATTAAAGGCTCTTTTCCTATGTCAAAAAGTTTAGTTTTCGAGGGTAATAGCTACGTATGTTGAAAAAATGAGGATATTAGACAATTTTATGATTGCACATGGTAAAAAATGTGATTAAAGGCTCTTTTCCTATTTCAAAAGTTTTAGTTTTCGAGGGTAATAGCTACGTATGTTGAAAAAATAAAGATATTAGACTATTTAATGATTGCAAATGGTAAAGAATGTGATTAAAGGCTCTTTTCCTATTTCAAAAGTTTTAGTTTTCGAGGGTAATAGCTTTGTCTGTGAAAAAAAATGAAGATATTAGACAATTTTATGATTGCACATGGTAAAGAGTGTGATTAAAGGATCTTTTCCTATTTCAAAAGTTTTAGTTTTCGAGGGTAATAGCTACGTATGTTGAAAAAATGAAGATATTAGACTATTTTATGATTGCACATGGTAAAAAATGTGATTAAAGGCTCTTTTTCTATTTCAAAAGTTTTAGTTTCGAGGGTAATAGCTACGTATGTTAAAAAATGAAGATATTAGACTATTTTATGATTGCAAATGGTAAAGAATGTGATTAAAGGCTCTTTTCCTATTTCAAAAGTTTTAGTTTTCGAGGGTAATAGCTATGTCTGTGGAAAAAATGAAGATATTAGACTATTTTATGATTGCACATGGTAAAGAATGTGATTAAAGGCTCTTTTCCTATTTCAAAAGTTTTAGTTTTCGAGGGTAATAGCTACGTATGTTGAAAAAATGAAGATATTAGACAATTTTATGATTGCACATGGTAAAGAATGTGATTAAAGGCTCTTTTCCTATTTCAAAAGTTTTAGTTTTTGAGGGTAATAGCTACGTATGCTGAAAAAATGAAGTAAAGAATGTGATTAAAGGCTCTTTTCCTATTTCAAAAGTTTTAGTTTTCGAGGGTAATAGCATTGTCTGTGGAAAAAATGAAGATATTAGACAATTTTATGATTGCACATGGTAAAGAATGTGATTAAAGGCTCTTTTCCTATTTCAAAAGTTTTAGTTTTCGAGGGTAATAGCTACGTATGTTGAAAAATTTAAGATATTAGACTATTGTATGATTGCACATGGTAAAGAATGTGATTAAAGGCTCTTTTCCTATTTCAAAAGTTTTAGTTTTCGAGGGTAATAGCTGCGTATGTTGAAAAAAATGAAGATATTAGACTATTTTATGATTGCAAATGGTAAAGAATGTGATTAAAGGCTCTTTTCTATTTCAAAAGTTTTAGTTTTCGAGGGTAATAGCTTTGTCTGTGGAAAAAATGAAAATATTAGACAATTTTATGATTGCACATGGTAAAGAATGTGATTAAAGGCTCTTTTCCTATTTCAAAAGTTTTAGTTTTCGAGGGTAATAGCTACGTATGTTGAAAAAATGAAGATATTAGACTATTTTATGATTGCAAAATGGTAAAGAATGTGATTAAGGCTCTTTTCCTATTTCAAAAGTTTTAGTTTTCGAGGGTAATAGCTATGTCTGTGGAAAAAATGAAGATATTAGACTATTTTATGATTGCACATGGTAAAGAATGTGATTAAAGGCTCTTTTCCATATGTCAAAAGTTTTAGTTTTCGAGGGTAATAGCTACGTATGTTGAAAAAATGAAGATATTAGACTATTTTATGATTGCAAATGGCAAAGAATGTGATTAAGGCTCTTTTCCTATTTCAAAAGTTTTAGTTTTCGAGGGTAATAGCTATGTCTGTGGAAAAAATGAAGATATTAGACTATTTTATGATTGCACGTGGTAAAGAATGTGATTAAAGGCTCTTTTCCTATTTCAAAAGTTTAGTTTTCGAGGGTAATAGCTACGTATGTTGAAAAAATGAAGATATTAGACAATTTTATGATTGCACATGGTAAAGAATATGATTAAAGGCTCTTTTCCTATTCCAAAAGTTTTAGTTTTCGAGGGTATAGCTACGTATGTTGAAAAAATTAAGATATTAGACTATTTTATGATTGCAAATGGTAAAGAATGTGATTAAAGGCTCTTTTCCTATGTCAAAAGTTTTAGTTTTCGAGGGTAATAGCTACGTATGTTGAAAAAATGAGGATATTAGACAATTTTATGATTGCACATGGTAAAGAATGTGATTGAAGGCTCTTTTCCTATTTCAAAGTTTTAGTTTTCGAGGGTAATAGCTACGTATGTTGAAAAAATGAAGATATTAGACTATTTTATGATTGCAAATGGTAAAGAATGTGATTAAAGGCTCCTTTTCCTATTTCAAAAGTTTAGTTTTCGAGGGTAATAGCTTTGTCAGTGGAAAAATGAAGATATTAGACAATTTTATGATTGCACATGGTAAAGAATGTGATTAAAGGATCTTTTCCTATTTCAAAAGTTTTAGTTTTCGAGGGTAATAGCTACGTATGTTGAAAAAATGAAGATATTAGACTATTTTTATGATTGCACATGGTAAAAAATGTGATTAAAGGCTCTTTTTCTATTTCAAAAGTTTTAGTTTTCGAGGGTAATAGCTACGTATGTTAAAAAATGAAGATATTAGACTATTTTATGATTGCAAATGGTAAAGAATGTGATTAAAGGCTCTTTTCCTATTTCAAAGTTTTTTTTTTCGAGGGTAATAGCCACGTATGTTGAAAAAATGAAGATATTAGACTATTTTATGATTACAAATGGTAAAGAATGTGATTAAAGGCTCTTTTCCTATGTCAAAAGTTTTAGTTTTCGAGGGTAATAGCTACGTATGTTGAAAAATGAGATATTAGACAAGTTTATGATTGCACATGGTAAAGAATGTGATTAAAGGCTCTTTTCCTATTTCAAAAGTTTTAGTTTTCGAGGGTAATAGCTACGTATGTTGAAAAAATGAAGATATTAGACTGTTTTATGATTGCAAATGGTAAAGAATGTGATTAAAGGCTCTTTTCCTATTTCAAAAGTTTTAGTTTTCGAGGGTAATAGCTTTGTCTGTGGAAAAAATGAAGATATTAGACAATATTATGATTGCACATGGTAAAGAACGTGATTAAAGGCTCTTTTCCTATTTCAAAAGTTTTATTTTTCCTGGGTAATAGCTACGTGTGTTGAAAAAATGAAGATATTAGACTATTTTATGATTGCACATGGTAAAGAATGTGATTAAAGGCTCTTTTCCTATGTCAAAAGTTTAAGTTTTCGAGGGTAATAGCTACGTATGTTGAAAAAATGGAGATATTAGACTATTTTATGATTGCAAATGGTAAAGAATGTGATTAAAGGCTCTTTTCCTATTTCAAAAGTTTTAGTTTTCGAGGGTAATACCTTTGTCTATGGAAAAAATGAAGATATTAGACAATTTTATGATTGCACATGGTAAAGAATGTGATTAAAGGCTCTTTTCCTATGTCAAAGTTTAAGTTTTCGAGGGTAATAGCTACGTATGTTGAAAAAATGGAGATATTAGACTATTTTATGATTGCAAATGGTAAAGAATGTGATTAAAGGCTCTTTTCCTATTTTAAAAGTTTTAGTTTTTGAGGGTAATAGCTACGTATGTTGAAAAAATGAAGATATTAGACTATTTTAGATTGCAAATGGTAAAGAACGTGATTAAAGGCTCTTTTCCTATGTCAAAAATTTTAGTTTTCGAGGGTAATAGCTACGTATGTTGAAAAAATGAAGATATTAGACTGTTTTATGATTGCAAATGGTAAAGAATGTGATTAAAGGCTCTTTTCCTATGTCAAAAGTTTTAGTTTTCGGGGGTAATAGCTACGTATGTTGAAAAAATGAAGATATTAGACTATTTTATGATTGCAAATGGTAAAGAATGTGATTAAAGGCTCTTTTCCTATTTCAAAAGTTTTAGTTTTCGAGGGTAATAGCTTTGTCTGTGGAAAAAATGAAGATATTAGACAATTTTATGATTGCACATGGTAAAGAATGTGATTAAAGGCTCTTTTCCTATTTCAAAAGTTATAGTTTTCGAGGGTAATAGCTACGTATGTTGAAAAAATGAAGATATTAGACTATTTTTTTATTGCAAATGGTAAAGAATGTGATTAAATGCTCTTTTCCTATGTCAAAAGTTTTAGTTTTCGAGGGTAATAGCTACGTATGTTGAAAAAATGAAGATATTAGACTATTTTATGATTGCAAATGGTAAAGAATGTGATTAAAGGCTCTTTTCCTATTTCAAAAGTTTTAGTTTTCGAGGGTAATAGCTACGTATGTTGAAAAAATGAAGATATTAGACTATTTTATGATTGCAAATGGTAAAGAATGTGATTAAAGGCTCTTTTCCTATTTCAAAAGTTTTAGTTTTCGAGGGTAATAGCTTTGTCTGTGAAAAAAATGAAGATATTAGACAATTTTATGATTGCACATGGTAAAGAATGTGATTAAAGGCTCTTTTCCTATTTCAAAAGTTTTAGTTTTCGAGGGTAATAGCTACGTATGTTGAAAAAATGAAGATATTAGACTATTTATGATTGCAAATGGCAAAGAATGTGATTAAAGGCTCTTTTCCTATTTCAAAAGTTTTAGTTTTCGAGGGTAATAGCTATGTCTGTGGAAAAATGAAGATATTAGATAATTTTATGATTGCACATGGTAAAGAATGTGATTAAAGGCTCTTTTCCTATTCAAAAGTTTTAGTTTTCGAGGGTAATAGCTACGTATGTTGAAAAAATGAAGATATTAGACAATTTTATGATTGCACATGGTAAAGAATGTGATTAAAGGCTCTTTTCCTATTTCAAAAGTTTTAGTTTTCGAGGGTGATAGCTACGTATGTTGAAAAAATGAAGATATTAGACAATTTTATGATTGCACATGGTAAAGAATGTGATTAAAGGCTCTTTTCCTATTTCAAAACTTTTAGTTTTCGAGGGTAATAGCTACGTATGTTGAAAAACTGAAGATATTAGACTATTTTATGATTGCAAATGGTAAAGAATGTGATTAAAGGCTCTTTTCCTATTTCAAAAGTTTTAGTTTTCGAGGGTAATAGCTTTGTCTGTGGAAAAAAATGAAGATATTAGACAATTTATGATTGCACATGGTAAAGAATGTGATTAAAGGCTCTTTTCCTATTTCAAAAGTTTTAGTTTTCGAGGGTAATAGCTACGTATGTGAAAAAATGAAGATATTAGACTATTTTATGATTGCACATGGTAAAGAATGTGATTAAAGGCTCTTTTCCTATGTCAAAAGTTTTAGTTTTCGAGGGTAATAGCTACGTATGTTGAAAAAATGAAGATTTTAGACTATTTTATGATTGCAAATGGTAAAGAATGTGATTAAAGGCTCTTTTCCTATTTCAAAAGTTTTAGTTTTCGAGGGTAATAGCTTTGTCTGTGGAAAAAATGAAGTTATTAGACAAATTTATGATTGCACATGGTAAAGAATGTGATTAAAGGCTCTTTTCCTATTTCAAAAGTTTAGTTTTCGAGGGTAATAGCTACATATGTTGAAAAAATGAAGATATTAGACTATTTTATGATTGCAAATGGTAAAGAATGTGATTAAAGGCTCTTTTCCTATTTCAAAAGTTTTAGTTTTCGAGGGTAATAGCTTTGTCTGTGGAAAAAATTAAGATATTAGACAATTTTATGATTGCACATGGTAAAGAATGTGATTAAAGGCTCTTTTCCTATTTCAAAAGTTTTAGTTTCGAGGGTAATAGCTACGTATGTTGAAAAAATGAAGATATTAGACTATTTTATGATTGCACATGGTAAAGAATGTGATTAAAGGCTCTTTTCCTATGTCAAAAGTTTTAGTTTTCGAGGGTAATAGCTACGTATTTTGAAAAAATGAAGATATTAGAATATTTTATGATTGCAAATGGTAAAGAATGTGATTAAAGGCTCTTTTCCTATTTCAAAAGTTTTAGTTTTCGAGGGTAATAGCTTTGTCTGTGGAAAAAATGAAGATATTAGACAATTTTATGATTGCACATGGTAAAGAATGTGATTAAAGGCTCTTTTCCTATGTCAAAAGTTTTAGTTTTCGAGGGTAATAGCTACGTATGTTGAAAAAATGAAGATATTAGACTATTTTATGATTGCAAATGGTAAAGATTGTGATTAAAGGCTCTTTTCCTATTTCAAAAGTTTTAGTTTCGAGGGTAATAGCTACGTATGTTGAAAAAATGAAGATATTAGACTATTTATGATTGCAAATGGTAAAGAATGTGATTAAAGGCTCTTTTCCTTTGTCAAAGTTTTAGTTTCGAGGGTAATAGCTACGTATGTTGAAAAAATGAAGATATTAGACTATTTTATGATTGCAAATGGTAAAGAATGTGATTAAAGGCTCTTTTCCTATGTCAAAAGTTTTAGTTTTCGGGGATAATAGCTACGTATGTTGAAAAAATGAATATATTATACTATTTTATGATTGCAAATGGTAAAGAATGTGATTAAAGGTTCTATTCCTATTTCAAAAGTTTTAGTTTTCGAGGGTAATAGCTTTGTCTGTGGAAAAAATGAAGATATTAGACAATTTTATGATTGCACATGGTAAAGAATGTGATTAAAGGCTCTTTTCCTATTTCAAAAGTTTAGTTTTCGAGGGTTATAGCTACGTATGTTGAAAAAATGAAGATATTAGACTATTATATGATTGCAAATGGTAAAGAATGTGATTAAAGGCTCTTTTCCTATGTCAAAAGTTTTAGTTTTCGAGGGTAATAGCTACGTATGTTGAAAAAATGAAGATTTTAGACTATTTTATGATTGCAAATGGTAAGAAGGTGATTAAAGGCTCTTTTCCTATTTCAAAAGTTTTAGTTTTCGAGGGTAATAGCTTTGTCTGTGGAAAAAATGAAGTTATTAGACAATTTTATGATTGCACATGGTAAAGAATGTGATTTAAGGCTCTTTTCCTATTTCAAAAGTTTTAGTTTTAGAGGGTAATAGCTACATATGTTGAAAAAATGAAGATATTAGACTATTTTATGATTGCAAATGGTAAAGAATGTGATTAAAGGCTCTTTTCCTATTTCAAAAGTTTAGTTTTCGAGGGTAATAGCTATGTCTGTGGAAAAAAATGAAGATATTAGACTATTTTATGATTGCACATGGTAAAGAATGTGATTAAAGGCTCTTTTCCTATGTCAAAAGTTTTAGTTTCGAGGGTAATAGCTACGTATGTTGAAAAAATGAAGATATTAGACTATTTATAATTGCAAATGGCAAAGAATGTGATTAAAGGCTCTTTTCCTATTTCAAAAGTTTTAGTTTTCGAGGGTAATAGCTATGTCTGTGGAAAAAATGAAGATATTAGACAATTTTATGATTGCACATTGTAAAGAATGTGATTAAAGGCTCTTTTCCTATTTCAAAAGTTTTAGTTTTCGAGGGTAATAGCTACGTATGTTGAAAAAATGAAGATATTAGACTATTATATGATTGCAAATGGTAAAGAATGTGATTAAAGGCTCTTTTCCTATGTCAAAAGTTTTAGTTTTCGAGGGTAATAGCTACGTATGTTGAAAAAATGAAGATATTAGACTATTTTATGATTGCAAATGGTAAAGAATGTGATTAAATGCTCTTTTCCTATTTCAAAAGTTTTAGTTTTCGAGGGTAATAGCTTTGTCTGTGGAAAAAATGAAGTTATTAGACAATTTTATGATTGCACATGGTAAAGAATGTGATTAAAGGCTCTTTTCCTATTCAAAAGTTTTAGTTTTCGAGGGTAATAGCTACGTATGTTGAAAAAATGAAGATATTAGACTATTTTATGATTG
>NW_027066188.1:0-19376 GCF_032884065.1 Artemia franciscana
AGACAATTTTATGATTGCAAATGGTAAAGAATGTGATTAAAGGCTCTTTTCCTATTTCAAAAGTTTTAGTTTTCGAGGGTAATAGCTACGTATGTTGAAAAAATGAAGATATTAGAAACTATTTTATGATTGCAAATGGTAAAGAATGTGATTAAAGGCTCTTTTCCTATGTCAAAAGTTTTAGTTTTCGAGGGTAATAGCTACGTATGTTGAAAAAATGAAGATATTAGACTATTTTATGATTGCACATGGTAAAGAATGTGATTAAAGGCTCTTTTCCTATTTCAAAAGTTTTAGTTTTCGAGGGTAATAGCTACGTATGTTGAAAAAATGAAGATATTTGACAATTTTATGATTGCAAATGGTAAAGAATGTGATTAAAGGCTCTTTTCCTATGTCAAAAGTTTTAGTTTTCGAGGGTAATAGCTACGTATGTTGAAAAAATGAAGATATTAGACTATTTTATGATTGCAAATGGTAAAGAATGTGATTAAAGGCTCTTTTCCTATTTCAAAAGTTTTAGTTTTCGAGGGTAATAGCTACGTATGTTGAAAAAATGAAGATATTAGACTAATTTTATGATTGCAAATGGTAAAGAATGTGATTAAAGGCTCTTTTCCTATGTCAAAAGTTTTAGTTTTCGAGGGTAATAGCTACGTATGTTGAAAAAATGAAGATATTAGACTATTTTATGATTGCAAATGGTAAAGAATGTGATTAAAGGCTCTTTTCCTATTCAAAAGTTTTAGTTTTCGAGGGTAATAGCTACGTATGTTGAAAAATGAAGATATTAGACTATTTTATGATTGCAAATGGTAAAGAATGTGATTAAAGGCTCTTTTCCTATTTCAAAAGTTTTAGTTTTCGAGGTAATAGCTTTGTTGAAAAAATGAAGATATTAGACTATTTTATGATTGCAAATGGTAAAGAATGTATTAAAGGCTCTTTTCCTATGTCAAAAGTTTTAGTTTTCGAGGGTAATAGCTACGTTGTTGAAAAAATGAAGATATTAGACTATTTTATGATTGCAAATGGTAAAGAATGTGATTAAAGGCTCTTTTCCTATTTCAAAAGTTTTAGTTTTCGAGGGTAATAGCTACGTATGTTGAAAAAATGAAGATATTAGACTATTTTATGATTGCAAATGGTAAAGAATGTGATTAAAGGCTCTTTTCCTATGTCAAAAGTTTTAGTTTTCGAGGGTAATAGCTACGTATGTTAAAAAAATGAAGATATTAGACAATTTTATGATTGCAAATGGTAAAGAATGTGATTAAAGGCTCTTTTCCTATTTCAAAAGTTTTAGTTTTCGAGGGTAATAGCTACGTATGTTGAAAAAATGAAGATATTAGACTATTTTATGATTGCAAATGGTAAAGAATGTGATTAAAGGCTCTTTTCCTATTTCAAAAGTTTTAGTTTTCGAGGGTAATAGCTACGTATGTTGAAAAAATGAAGATATTAGACTATTTTATGATTGCAAATGGTAAAGAATGTTATTAAAGGCTCTTTTCCTATTTCAAAAGTTTTAGTTTTCGAGGGTAATAGCTACGTATGTTGAAAAAATGAAGATATTAGACTATTTTATGATTGCAAATGGTAAAGAATGTGATTAAAGGCTCTTTTCCTATGTCAAAAGTTTTAGTTTTCGAGGGTAATAGCTACGTATGTTGAAAAAATGAAGATATTAGACTATTTTATGATTGCAAATGGTAAAGAATGTGATTAAAGGCTCTTTTCCTATGTCAAAAGTTTTAGTTTTCGAGGGTAATAGCTACGTATGTTGAAAAAATGAAGATATTAGACTATTTTATGATTGCAAATGGTAAAGAATGTGATTAAAGGCTCTTTTCCTATTTCAAAAGTTTTAGTTTTCGAGGGTAATAGCTTTGTCTGTGGAAAAAATGAAGATATTAGACAATTTTATGATTGCAAATGGTAAAGAATGTGATTAAAGGCTCTTTTCCTATTTCAAAAGTTTTAGTTTTCGAGGGTAATAGCTACGTCTGTTGAAAAAATGAAGATATTAGACTATTTTATGATTGCACATGGTAAAGAATGTGATTAAAGGCTCTTTTCCTATTTCAAAAGTTTTAGTTTTCGAGGGTAATAGCTTTGTCTGTAGAAAAAATGAAGATATTAGACAATTTTATGATTGCAAATGGTAAAGAATGTGATTAAAGGCTCTTTTCCTATTTCAAAAGTTTTAGTTTTCGAGGGTAATAGCTACGTAGGTTGAAAAAATGAAGATATTAGACAATTTTATGATTGCAAATGGTAAAGAATGTGATTAAAGGCTCTTTTCCTATTTCAAAAGTTTTAGTTTTCGAGGGTAATAGCTACGTTGTTGAAAAAATGAAGATATTAGACTATTTTATGATTGCACATGGTAAAGAATGTGATTAAAGGCTCTTTTCCTATTTCAAAAGTTTTAGTTTTCGAGGGTAATAGCTACGTATGTTGAAAAAATGAAGATATTAGACAATTTTATGATTGCAAATGGTAAAGAATGTGATTAAAGGCTCTTTTCCTATGTCAAAAGTTTTAGTTTTCGAGGGTAATAGCTACGTATGTTGAAAAAATGAAGATATTAGACTATTTTATGATTGCACAATGGTAAAGAATGTGATTAAAGGCTCTTTTCCTATTTCAAAAGTTTTAGTTTTCGAGGGTAATAGCTACGTATGTTGAAAAAATGAAGATATTAGACTATTTTATGATTGCAAATGGTAAAGAATGTGATTAAGGGCTCTTTTCCTATTTCAAAAGTTTTAGTTTTCGAGGGTAATAGCTACGTATGTTGAAAAAATGAAGATATTAGACTATTTTATGATTGCAAATGGTAAAGAATGTGATTAAAGGCTCTTTTCCTATTTCAAAAGTTTTAGTTTTCGAGGGTAATAGCTACGTATGTTGAAAAAATGAAGATATTAGACTATTTTATGATTGCAAATGGTAAAGAATGTGATTAAAGGCTCTTTTCCTATTTCAAAAGTTTTAGTTTTCGAGGGTAATAGCTACGTATGTTGAAAAAATGAAGATATTAGACTATTTTATGATTGCAAATGGTAAAGAATGTGATTAAAGGCTCTTTTCCTATTTCAAAAGTTTTAGTTTTCGAGGGTAATAGCTACGTATGTTGAAAAAATGAAGATATTAGACAATTTTATGATTGCAAATGGTAAAGAATGTGATTAAAGGCTCTTTTCCTATTTCAAAAGTTTTAGTTTTCGAGGGTAATAGCTACGTATGTTGAAAAAATGAAGATATTAGACTATTTTATGATTGCAAATGGTAAAAAATGTGATTAAAGGCTTTTTTCCTATTTCAAAAGTTTTAGTTTTCGAGGGTAATAGCTACGTAGGTTGAAAAAAATGAAGATATTAGACAATTTTATGATTGAAAGGCTCTTTTCCTATTTCAAAAGTTTTAGTTTTCGAGGGTAATAGCTACGTATGTTGAAAAAATGAAGATATTAGACTATTTTATGATTGCACATGGTAAAGAATGTGATTAAAGGCTCTTTTCCTATTTCAAAAGTTTTAGTTTTCGAGGGTAATAGCTACGTTTGTTGAAAAAAATGAAGATATTAGACTATTTTATGATTGCAAATGGTAAAGAATGTGATTAAAGGCTCTTTTCCTATTTCAAAAGTTTTAGTTTTCGAGGGTAATAGCTACGTATGTTGAAAAAATGAAGATATTAGACTATTTTATGATTGCAAATGGTAAAGAATGTGATTAAAGGCTCTTTTCCTATTTCAAAGTTTTAGTTTTCGAGGGTAATAGCTACGTATGTTGAAAAAATGAAGATATTAGACTATTTTATGATTGCAAATGGTAAAGAATGTGATTAAAGGCTCTTTTCCTATGTTCAAAAGTTTTAGTTTTCGAGGGTAATAGCTACGTATGTTGAAAAAATGAAGATATTAGACAATTTTATGATTGCAAATGGTAAAGAATGTGATTAAAGGCTCTTTTCCTATTTCAAAAGTTTTAGTTTTCGAGGGTAATAGCTACGTATGTTGAAAAAATGAAGATATTAGACTATTTTATGATTGCAAATGGTAAAGAATGTGATTAAAGGCTCTTTTCCTATGTCAAAAGTTTTAGTTTTCGAGGGTAATAGCTACGTATGTTGAAAAAATGAAGATATTAGACTATTTTATGATTGCAAATGGTAAAGAATGTGATTAAAGGCTCTTTTCCTATTTCAAAAGTTTTAGTTTTCGAGGGTAATAGCTACGTTGTTGAAAAAATGAAGATATTAGACAATTTTATGATTGCAAATGGTAAAGAATGTGATTAAAGGCTCTTTTCCTATGTCAAAAGTTTTAGTTTTCGAGGGTAATAGCTACGTATGTTGAAAAAATGAAGATATTAGACTATTTTATGATTGCACATGGTAAAGAATGTGATTAAAGGCTCTTTTCCTATGTCAAAAGTTTTAGTTTTCGAGGGTAATAGCTACGTATGTTGAAAAAATGAAGATATTATACAATTTTATGATTGCAAATGGTAAAGAATGTGATTAAAGGCTCTTTTCCTATGTCAAAAGTTTTAGTTTTCGAGGGTAATAGCTACGTATGTTGAAAAAATGAAGATATTAGACTATTTTATGATTGCACATGGTAAAGAATGTGATTAAAGGCTCTTTTCCTATTTCAAAAGTTTTAGTTTTCGAGGGTAATAGCTACGTATGTTGAAAAAATGAAGATATTAGACTATTTTATGATTGCAAATGGTAAAGAATGTGATTAAAGGCTCTTTTCCTATTTCAAAAGTTTTAGTTTTCGAGGGTAATAGCTACGTATGTTGAAAAAATGAAGATATTAGACTATTTTATGATTGCAAATGGTAAAGAATGTGATTAAAGGCTCTTTTCCTATTTCAAAAGTTTTAGTTTTCGAGGGTAATAGCTACGTATGTTGAAAAAAATGAAGATATTAGACTATTTTATGATTGCAAATGGTAAAGAATGTGATTAAAGGCTCTTTTCCTATTTCAAAAGTTTTAGTTTTCGAGGGTAATAGCTACGTATGTTGAAAAAATGAAGATATTAGACTATTTTATGATTGCACATGGTAAAGAATGTGATTAAAGGCTCTTTTCCTATTTCAAAAGTTTTAGTTTTCGAGGGTAATAGCTACGTATGTTGAAAAAATGAGATATTAAAACTATTTTATGATTGCAAATGGTAAAGAATGTGATTAAAGGCTCTTTTCCTATGTCAAAAGTTTTAGTTTTCGAGGGTAATAGCTACGTATGTTGAAAAAATGAAGATATTAGACTATTTTATGATTGCAAATGGTAAAGAATTTGATTAAAGGCTTTTTTCCTATTTCAAAAGTTTTAGTTTTCGAGGGTAATAGCTTTGTCTGTGGAAAAAATGAAGATATTTGACAATTTTATGATTGCAAATGGTAAAGAATGTGATTAAAGGCTCTTTTCCTATGTCAAAAGTTTTAGTTTTCGAGGGTAATAGCTACGTATGTTGAAAAAATGAAGATATTAGACTATTTTATGATTGCACATGGTAAAGAATGTGATTAAAGGCTCTTTTCCTATTTCAAAAGTTTTAGTTTTCGAGGGTAAGAGCTTTTTCTGTCGAAAAAATGAAGATATTAGACTATTTTATGATTGCAAATGGTAAAGAATGTGATTAAAGGCTCTTTTCCTATGTCAAAAGTTTTAGTTTTCGAGGGTAATAGCTACGTATGTTGAAAAAATGAAGATATTATACAATTTTATGATTGCAAATGGTAAAGAATGTGAATAAAGGCTCTTTTCCTATGTCAAAAGTTTTAGTTTTCGAGGGTAATAGCTACGTATGTTGAAAAAATGAAGATATTAGACTATTTTATGATTGCACATGGTAAAGAATGTGATTAAAGGCTCTTTTCCTATTTCAAAAGTTTTAGTTTTCGAGGGTAATAGCTACGTATGTTGAAAAAATGAAGATATTAGACTATTTTATGATTGCAAATGGTAAAGAATGTGATTAAAGGGTCTTTTCCTATTTCAAAAGTTTTAGTTTTCGAGGGTAATAGCTACGTATGTTAAAAAAAAAATGAAGATATTAGACTATTTTATGATTGCAAATGGTAAAGAATGTGATTAAAGGCTCTTTTCCTATGTCAAAAGTTTTAGTTTTCGAGGGTAATAGCTAAGTATGTTGAAAAAATGAAGATATTAGACTATGTTATGATTGCCAATGGTAAAGAATTTGATTAAAGGCTCTTTTCCTATGTCAAAAGTTTTAGTTTTCGAGGGTAATAGCTACGTATGTTGAAAAAATGAAGATATTAGACTATTTTATGATTGCAAATGGTAAAGAATGTGATTAAAGGCTCTTTTCCTATTTCAAAAGTTTTAGTTTTTGAGGGTAATAGCTTTGTCTGTGGAAAAAATGAAGATATTAGACAATTTTATGATTGCACATGGTAAAGAATGTGATTAAAGGCTCTTTTCCTATTTCAACAGTTTTAGTTTTCGAGGGTAAAAGCTACGTATGTTGAAAAAATAAAGATATTAGACTATTTTATGATTGCAAATTGTAAAGAATGTGATTAAAGGCTCTTTTCCTATGTTTAAAGTTTTAGTTTTCGAGGGTAATAGCTACGTATGTTGAAAAAATGAAGATATTAGACTATTTTATGATTGCAAATGGTAAAGAATGTGATTAAAGGCTCTTTTCCTATTTCAAAAGTTTTAGTTTTCGAGGGTAATAGCTACGTATGTTGAAAAAATGAAGATATTAGACTATTTTATGATTGCAAATGGTAAAGAATGTGATTAAAGGCTCTTTTCCTACGTCAAAAGTTTTAGTTTTCGAGGGTAATAGCTACGTATGTTGAAAAAATGAAGATATTAGACTATTTTATGATTGCACATGGTAAAGAATGTGATTAAAGGCTCTTTTCCTATTTCAAAAGTTTTAGTTTTCGAGGGTAATAGCTACGTATGTTGAAAAAATGAAGATATTAGACTATTTTATGATTGCAAATGGTAAAGAATGTGATTAAAGGCTCTTTTCCTATTTCAAAAGTTTTAGTTTTCGAGGGTAATAGCTACGTATGTTGAAAAAATGAAGATATTAGACTATTTTATGATTGCAAATGGTAAAGAATATGATTAAAGGCTCTTTTCCTATGTCTAAAGTTTTAGTTTTCGAGGGTAAGAGCTTTGTCTGTCGAAAAAATGAAGATATTAGACTATTTTATGATTGCAAATGGTAAAGAATGTGATTAAAGGCTCTTTTCCTATGTCAAAAGTTTTAGTTTTCGAGGGTAATAGCTAGGTATGTTGAAAAAATGAAGATATTAGACTATTTTATGATTGCAAATGGTAAAGAATGTGATTAAAGGCTCTTTTCCTATGTCAAAAGTTTTAGTTTTCGAGGGTAATAGCTACGTATGTTGAAAAAATGAAGATATTAGACTATTTTATGATTGCACATGGTAAAGAATGTGATTAAAGGCTCTTTTCCTATTTCAAAAGTTTTAGTTTTCGAGGGTAATAGCTACGTATGTTGAAAAAATGAAGATATTAGACTATTTTATGATTGCAAATGGTAAAGAATGTGATTAAAGACTCTTTTCCTATTTCAAAAGTTTTAGTTTTCGAGGGTAATAGCTACTTATGTTGAAAAAATGAAGATATTAGACTATTTTATGATTGCAAATGGTAAAGAATGTGATTAAAGGCTCTTTTCCTATGTCAAAAGTTTTAGTTTTCGAGGGTAATAGCTACGTATGTTGAAAAAATGAAGATATTAGACTATTTTATGATTGCAAATGGTAAAAAATGTGATTAAAGGCTCTTTTCCTATTTCAAAAGTTTTAGTTTTCGAGGGTAATAGCTACGTAGGTTGAAAAAATGAAGATATTAGACAATTTTATGATTGCACATGGTAAAGAATGTGATTAAAGGCTCTTTTCCTATTTCAAAAGTTTTAGTTTTCGAGGGTAATAGCTATGTCTGTAGAAAAAATGAAGATATTAGACTATTTTATGATTGCAAATGGTAAAGAATGTGATTAAAGGCTCTTTTCCTATTTCAAAAGTTTTAGTTTTCGAGGGTAATAGCTACGTATGTTGAAAAAATGAAGATATTAGACTATTTTATGATTGCACATGGTAAAGAATGTGATTAAAGGCTCTTTTCCTATTTCAAAAGTTTTAGTTTTCGAGGGTAATAGCTACGTATGTTGTCGAAAAAATGAAGATATTAGACTATTTTATGATTGCACATGGTAAAGAATGTGATTAAAGGCTCTTTTCCTATGTCAAAAGTTTTAGTTTTCGAGGGTAATAGCTACGTATGTTGAAAAAATGAAGATATTAGACTATTTTATGATTGCAAATGGTAAAGAATATGATTAAAGGCTCTTTTCCTATGTCAAAAGTTTTAGTTTTCGAGGGTAATAGCTACGTATGTTGAAAAAATGAAGATATTAGACTATTTTATGATTGCACATGGTAAAGAATGTGATTAAAGGCTCTTTTCCTATTTCAAAAGTTTTAGTTTTCGAGGGTAATAGCTACGTATGTTGAAAAAATGAAGATATTAGACTATTTTATGATTGCAAATGGTAAAGAATGTGATTAAAGGCTCTTTTCCTATTTCAAAAGTTTTAGTTTTCGAGGGTAATAGCTACGTATGTTGAAAAAATGAAGATATTAGACTATTTTATGATTGCAAATGGTAAAGAATGTGATTAAAGGCTCTTTTCCTATTTCAAAAATTTTAGTTTTCAGGGTAATAGCTACATATGTTGAAAAAAATGAAGATATTAGACTATTTTATGATTGCAAATGGTAAAGAATGTGATTAAAGGCTCTTTTCCTATTTCAAAAGTTTTAGTTTTCGAGGGTAATAGCTATGTCTGTAGAAAAAATGAAGATATTAGACAATTTTATGATTGCACATGGTAAAGAATGTGATTAAAGGCTCTTTTCCTATTTCAAAAGTTTTAGTTTTCGAGGGTAATAGCTACGTATGTTGAAAAAATGAAGATATTAGACAATTTTATGATTGCAAATGGTAAAGAATGTGATTAAAGGCTCTTTTCCTATGTCAAAAGTTTTAGTTTTCGAGGGTAATAGCTACGTATGTTGAAAAAATGAAGATATTAGACTATTTTATGATTGCAAATGGTAAAGAATGTGATTAAAGGCTCTTTTCCTATTTCAAAAGTTTTAGTTTTCGAGGGTAATAGCTACGTAGGTTAAAAAATGAAGATATTAGACTAATTTTATGATTGCTCATGGTAAAGAATGTGATTAAAGGCTCTTTTCCTATTTCAAAAGTTTTAGTTTTCGAGGGTAATAGCTACGTATGTTGAAAAAATGAAGATATTAGACTATTTTATGATTGCAAATGGTAAAGAATGTGATTAAAGGCTCTTTTCCTATTTCAAAAGTTTTAGTTTTCGAGGGTAATAGCTACGTATGTTGAAAAAATGAAGATATTAGACTATTTTATGATTGCAAATGGTAAAGAATGTGATTAAAGGCTCTTTTCCTATTTCAAAAGTTTTAGTTTTCGAGGGTAATAGCTACGTATGTTGAAAAAATGAAGATATTAGACTATTTTATGATTGCAAATGGTAAAGAATGTGATTAAAGGCTCTTTTCCTATTTCAAAAGTTTTAGTTTTCGAGGGTAATAGCTACGTAGTTGAAAAAATGAAGATATTAGACTATTTTATGATTGCACAATGGTAAAGAATGTGATTAAAGGCTCTTTTCCTATTTCAAAAGTTTTAGTTTTCGAGGGTAATAGCTATGTCTGTAGAAAAAATGAAGATATTAGACTATTTTATGATTGCAAATGGTAAAGAATGTGATTAAAGGCTCTTTTCCTATTTCAAAAGTTTTAGTTTTCGAGGGTAATAGCTTTGTCTGTGGAAAAAATGAAGATATTAGACAATTTTATGATTGCAAATGGTAAAGAATGTGATTAAAGGCTCTTTTCCTATTTCAAAAGTTTTAGTTTTCGAGGGTAATAGCTACGTATGTTGAAAAAATTAAGATATTAGACTATTTTATGATTGCACATGGTAAAGAATGTGATTAAAGGCTCTTTTCCTATTTCAAAAGTTTTAGTTTTCGAGGGTAATAGCTTTGTCTGTCGAAAAAATGAAGATATTAGACTATTTTATGATTGCACATGGTAAAGAATGTGATTAAAGGCTCTTTTCCTATGTCAAAAGTTTTAGTTTTCGAGGGTAATAGCTACGTATGTTGAAAAAATGAAGATATTAGACAATTTTATGATTGCAAATGGTAAAGAATGTGATTAAAGGCTCTTTTCCTATGTCAAAAGTTTTAGTTTTCGAGGTTAACAGCTACGTATGTTGAAAAAATGAAGATATTAGACTATTTTATGATTGCACATGGTAAAGAATGTGATTAAAGGCTCTTTTCCTATTTCAAAAGTTTTAGTTTTCGAGGGTAATAGCTACGTATGTTGAAAAAATGAAGATATTAGACTATTTTATGATTGCAAATGGTAAAGAATGTGATTAAAGGCTCTTTTCCTATTTCAAAAGTTTTAGTTTTCGAGGGTAATAGCTACGTATGTTGAAAAAATGAAGATATTAGACTATTTTATGATTGCAAATGGTAAAAAATGTGATTAAAGGCTCTTTTCCTATTTCAAAAGTTTTAGTTTTCGAGGGTAATAGCTACGTAGGTTGAAAAAATGAAGATATTAGACAATTTTATGATTGCACATGGTAAAGAATGTGATTAAAGGCTCTTTTCCTATTTCAAAAGTTTTAGTTTTCGAGGGTAATAGCTACGTATGTTGAAAAAATGAAGATATTAGACTATTTTATGATTGCAAATGGTAAAGAATGTGATTAAAGGCTCTTTTCCTATTTCAAAAGTTTTAGTTTTCGAGGGTAATAGCTACGTATGTTGAAAAAATGAAGATCCTAGACTATTTTATGATTGCAAATGGTAAAGAATGTGATTAAGGGCTCTTTTCCTATTTCAAAAGTTTTAGTTTTCGAGGGTAATAGCTATGTCTGTAGAAAAAATGAAGATATTAGACAATTTTATGATTGCACATGGTAAAGAATGTGATTAAAGGCTCTTTTCCTATTTCAAAAGTTTTAGTTTTCGAGGGTAATAGCTACGTATGTTGAAAAAATGAAGATATTAGACAATTTTATGATTGCAAATGGTAAAGAATGTGATTAAAGGCTCTTTTCCTATGTCAAAAGTTTTAGTTTTCGAGGGTAATAGCTACGTATGTTGAAAAAATGAAGATATTAGACTATTTTATGATTGCAAATGGTAAAAAATGTGATTATAGGCTCTTTTCCTATTTCAAAAGTTTTAGTTTTCGAGGGTAATAGCTACGTAGGTTAAAAAAAATGAAGATATTAGACAATTTTATGATTGCTCATGGTAAAGAATGTGATTAAAGGCTCTTTTCCTATTTCAAAAGTTTTAATTTTCGAGGGTAATAGCTACGTATGTTGAAAAAATGAAGATATTAGACTATTTTATGATTGCAAATGGTAAAGAATGTGATTAAAGGCTCTTTTCCTATTTCAAAAGTTTTAGTTTTCGAGGGTAATAGCTACTTATGTTGAAAAAATGAAGATATTAGACTATTTTATGATTGCAAATGGTAAAGAATGTGATTAAAGGCTCTTTTCCTATGTCAAAAGTTTTAGTTTTCGAGGGTAATAGCTACGTATGTTGAAAAAATGAAGATATTAGACTATTTTATGATTGCAAATGGTAAAAAATGTGATTAAAGGCTCTTTTCCTATTTCAAAAGTTTTAGTTTTCGAGGGTAATAGCTACGTAGGTTGAAAAAATGAAGATATTAGACAATTTTATGATTGCACATGGTAAAGAATGTGATTAAAGGCTCTTTTCCTATTTCAAAAGTTTTAGTTTTCGAGGGTAATAGCTATGTCTGTAGAAAAAATGAAGATATTAGACTATTTTATGATTGCAAATGGTAAAGAATGTGATTAAAGGCTCTTTTCCTATGTCAAAAGTTTTAGTTGTCGAGGGTAATAGCTTTGTCTGGTAAAAAAAATGAAGATATTAGACAATTTTACGATTGCAAATGGTAAAGAATGTGATTAAAGGCTCTTTTCCTATGTCAAAAGTTTTAGTTTTCGAGGGTAATAGCTACGTATGTTGAAAAAATGAAGATATTAGACTATTTTATGATTGCACATGGTAAAGAATGTGATTAAAGGCTCTTTTCCTATTTCAAAAGTTTTAGTTTTCGAGGGTAAGAGCTACGTATGTTGAAAAAATGAAGATATTAGACTATTTTATGATTGCAATGGTAAAGAATGTGATTAAAGGCTCTTTTCCTATGTCAAAAGTTTTAGTTTTCGAGGGTAATAGCTACGTATGTTGAAAAAATGAAGATATTAGACTATTTTATGATTGCAAATGGTAAAGAATGTGATTAAAGGCTCTTTTCCTATTTCAAAAGTTTTAGTTTTCGAGGTAATAGCTACGTATGTTGAAAAAATGAAGATATTAGACTATTTTATGATTGCACATGGTAAAGAATGTGATTAAAGGCTCTTTTCCTATTTCAAAAGTTTTAGTTTTCGAGGGTAATAGCTACGTATGTTGAAAAAATGAAGATATTAGACTATTTTATGATTGCACATGGTAAAGAATGTGATTAAAGGCTCTTTTCCTATTTCAAAAGTTTTAGTTTTCGAGGGTAATAGCTACGTATGTTGAAAAAATGAAGATATTAGACTATTTTATGATTGCAAATGGTAAAGAATGTGATTAAAGGCTCTTTTCCTATTTCAAAAGTTTTAGTTTTCGAGGGTAATAGCTACGTAGTTGAAAAAATGAAGATATTAGACAATTTTATGATTGCACATGGTAAAGAATGTGATTAAAGGCTCTTTTCCTATTTCAAAAGTTTTAGTTTTCGAGGGTAATAGCTACGTATGTTGAAAAAATGAAGATATTAGACTATTTTATGATTGCAAATGGTAAAGAATGTGATTAAAGGCTCTTTTCCTATTTCAAAAGTTTTAGTTTTCGAGGGTAATAGCTACGTATGTTGAAAAAATGAAGATATTAGACTATTTTATGATTGCAAATGGTAAAGAATGTGATTAAAGGCTCTTTTCCTATTTCAAAAGTTTTAGTTTTCGAGGGTAATAGCTACGTATGTTGAAAAAATGAAGATATTAGACTATTTTATGATTGCAAATGGTAAAGAATGTGATTAAAGGCTCTTTTCCTATTTCAAAAGTTTTAGTTTTCGAGGGTAATAGCTACGTATGTTGAAAAAATGAAGATATTAGACAATTTTATGATTGCAAATGGTAAAGAATGTGATTAAAGGCTCTTTTCCTATTTCAAAAGTTTTAGTTTTCGAGGGTAATAGCTACGTATGTTGAAAAAATGAAGATATTAGACTATTTTATGATTGCAAATGGTAAAGAATGTGATTAAAGGCTCTTTTCCTATTTCAAAAGTTTTAGTTTTCGAGGGTAATAGCTACGTATGTTGAAAAAATGAAGATATTAGACTATTTTATGATTGCAAATGGTAAAGAATGTGATTAAAGGCTCTTTTCCTATTTCAAAAGTTTTAGTTTTCGAGGGTAATAGCTACGTATATTGAAAAAATGAAGATATTAGACTATTTTATGATTGCAAATGGTAAAGAATGTGATTAAAGGCTCTTTTCCTATTCAAAAGTTTTAGTTTTCGAGGGTAATAGCTACGTATGTTGAAAAAATGAAGATATTAGACAATTTTATGATTGCACATGGTAAAGAATGTGATTAAAGGCTCTTTTCCTATTTCAAAAGTTTTAGTTTTCGAGGGTAATAGCTACGTATGTTGAAAAAATGAAGATATTAGACTATTTTATGATTGCAAATGGTAAAGAATGTGATTAAAGGCTCTTTTCCTATTTCAAAAGTTTTAGTTTTCGAGGGTAATAGCTACGTAGGTTGAAAAAATGAAGATATTAGACAATTTTATGATTGCAAATGGTAAAGAATGTGATTAAAGGCTCTTTTCCTATTTCAAAAGTTTTAGTTTTCGAGGGTAATAGCTACGTATGTTGAAAAAATGAAGATATTAGACTATTTTATGATTGCAAATGGTAAAGAATGTGATTAAAGGCTCTTTTCCTATTTCAAAAGTTTTAGTTTTCGAGGGTAATAGCTACGTATGTTGAAAAAATGAAGATTTAGACTATTTTATGATTGCACATGGTAAAGAATGTGATTAAAGGCTCTTTTCCTATTTCAAAAGTTTTAGTTTTCGAGGGTAATAGCTTTGTCTGAAAAAATGAAGATATTAGACAATTTTATGATTGCACATGGTAAAGAATGTGATTAAAGGCTCTTTTCCTATGTCAAAAGTTTAGTTTTCGAGGGTAAAGCTACGTATGTTGAAAAAATGAAGATATTAGACTATTTTATGATTGCAAATGGTAAAAAATGTGATTAAAGGCTCTTTTCCTATGTCAAAAGTTTTAGTTTTCGAGGGTAATAGCTACGTATGTTGAAAAAATGAAGATATTAGACTATTTTATGATTGCAAATGGTAAAGAATGTGATTAAAGGCTCTTTTCCTATTTCAAAAGTTTTAGTTTTCGAGGTAATAGCTACGTATGTTGAAAAAATGAAGATATTAGACTATTTTATGATTGCAAATGGTAAAGAATGTGATTAAAGGCTCTTTTCCTATGTCAAAAGTTTTAGTTTTCGAGGGTAATAGCTACGTATGTTGAAAAAATGAAGATATTAGACTATTTTATGATTGCACATGGTAAAGAATGTGATTAAAGGCTCTTTTCCTATTTCAAAAGTTTTAGTTTTCGAGGGTAATAGCTACGTATGTTGAAAAAATGAAGATATTAGACTATTTTATGATTGCAAATGGTAAAGAATGTGATTAAAGGCTCTTTTCCTATTTCAAAAGTTTTAGTTTTCGAGGGTAATAGCTACGTATGTTGAAAAAATGAAGATATTAGACTATTTTATGATTGCAAATGGTAAAGAATGTGATTAAAGGCTCTTTTCCTATTTCAAAAGTTTTAGTTTTCGAGGGTAATAGCTACATATGTTGAAAAAAATGAAGATATTAGACTATTTTATGATTGCAAATGGTAAAGAATGTGATTAAGGGCTCTTTTCCTATTTCAAAAGTTTTAGTTTTCGAGGGTAATAGCTATGTCTGTAGAAAAAATGAAGATATTAGACAATTTTATGATTGCACATGGTAAAGAATGTGATTAAAGGCTCTTTTCCTATTTCAAAAGTTTTAGTTTTCGAGGGTAATAGCTACGTATGTTGAAAAAATGAAGATATTAGACAATTTTATGATTGCAAATGGTAAAGAATGTGATTAAAGGCTCTTTTCCTATGTCAAAAGTTTTAGTTTTCGAGGGTAATAGCTACGTATGTTGAAAAAATGAAGATATTAGACTATTTTATGATTGCAAATGGTAAAAAATGTGATTATAGGCTCTTTTCCTATTTCAAAAGTTTTAGTTTTCGAGGGTAATAGCTACGTAGGTTAAAAAAAATGAAGATATTAGACAATTTTATGATTGCTCATGGTAAAGAATGTGATTAAAGGCTCTTTTCCTATTTCAAAAGTTTTAATTTTCGAGGGTAATAGCTACGTATGTTGAAAAAATGAAGATATTAGACTATTTTATGATTGCAAATGGTAAAGAATGTGATTAAAGGCTCTTTTCCTATTTCAAAAGTTTTAGTTTTCGAGGGTAATAGCTACTTATGTTGAAAAAATGAAGATATTAGACTATTTTATGATTGCAAATGGTAAAGAATGTGATTAAAGGCTCTTTTCCTATGTCAAAAGTTTTAGTTTTCGAGGGTAATAGCTACGTATGTTGAAAAAATGAAGATATTAGACTATTTTATGATTGCAAATGGTAAAAAAATGTGATTAAAGGCTCTTTTCCTATTTCAAAAGTTTTAGTTTTCGAGGGTAATAGCTACGTAGGTTGAAAAAATGAAGATATTAGACAATTTTATGATTGCACATGGTAAAGAATGTGATTAAAGGCTCTTTTCCTATTTCAAAAGTTTTAGTTTTCGAGGGTAATAGCTATGTCTGTAGAAAAAATGAAGATATTAGACTATTTTATGATTGCAAATGGTAAAGAATGTGATTAAAGGCTCTTTTCCTATTTCAAAAGTTTTAGTTTTCGAGGGTAATAGCTTTGTCTGTGGAAAAAATGAAGATATTAGACAATTTTATGATTGCAAATGGTAAAGAATGTGATTAAAGGCTCTTTTCCTATGTCAAAAGTTTTAGTTTTCGAGGGTAATAGCTACGTATGTTGAAAAAATTAAGATATTAGACTATTTTATGATTGCACATGGTAAAGAATGTGATTAAAGGATCTTTTCCTATTTCAAAAGTTTTAGTTTTCGAGGGTAAGAGCTTTGTCTGTCGAAAAAATGAAGATTTTAGACTATTTTATGATTGCACATGGTAAAGAATGTGATTAAAGGCTCTTTTCCTATGTCAAAAGTTTTAGTTTTCGAGGGGTAATAGCTACGTATGTTGAAAAAATGAAGATATTAGACAATTTTATGATTGCAAATGGTAAAGAATGTGATTAAAGGCTCTTTTCCTATGTCAAAAGTTTTAGTTTTCGAGGTTAACAGCTACGTATGTTGAAAAAATGAAGATATTAGACTATTTTATGATTGCACATGGTAAAGAATGTGATTAAAGGCTCTTTTCCTATTTCAAAAGTTTTAGTTTTCGAGGGTAATAGCTACGTATGTTGAAAAAATGAAGATATTAGACTATTTTATGATTGCAAATGGTAAAGAATGTGATTAAAGGCTCTTTTCCTATTTCAAAAGTTTTAGTTTTCGAGGGTAATAGCTACGTATGTTGAAAAAATGAAGATATTAGACTATTTTATGATTGCAAATGGTAAAAAATGTGATTAAAGGCTCTTTTCCTATTTCAAAAGTTTTAGTTTTCGAGGGTAATAGCTACGTAGGTTGAAAAAATGAAGATATTAGACAATTTTATGATTGCACATGGTAAAGAATGTGATTAAAGGCTCTTTTCCTATTTCAAAAGTTTTAGTTTTCGAGGGTAATAGCTACGTATGTTGAAAAAATGAAGATATTAGACTATTTTATGATTGCAAATGGTAAAGAATGTGATTAAAGGCTCTTTTCCTATTTCAAAAGTTTTAGTTTTCGAGGGTAATAGCTACATATGTTGAAAAAATGAAGATCCTAGACTATTTTATGATTGCAAATGGTAAAGAATGTGATTAAGGGCTCTTTTCCTATTTCAAAAGTTTTAGTTTTCGAGGGTAATAGCTATGTCTGTAGAAAAAATGAAGATATTAGACAATTTTATGATTGCACATGGTAAAGAATGTGATTAAAGGCTCTTTTCCTATTTCAAAAGTTTTAGTTTTCGAGGGTAATAGCTACGTATGTTGAAAAAATGAAGATATTAGACAATTTTATGATTGCAAATGGTAAAGAATGTGATTAAAGGCTCTTTTCCTATGTCAAAAGTTTTAGTTTTCGAGGGTAATAGCTACGTATGTTGAAAAAATGAAGATATTAGACTATTTTATGATTGCAAATGGTAAAAAAATGTGATTATAGGCTCTTTTCCTATTTCAAAAGTTTTAGTTTTCGAGGGTAATAGCTACGTAGGTTAAAAAAAATGAAGATATTAGACAATTTTATGATTGCTCATGGTAAAGAATGTGATTAAAGGCTCTTTTCCTATTTTCAAAAGTTTTAATTTTCGAGGGTAATAGCTACGTATGTTGAAAAAATGAAGATATTAGACTATTTTATGATTGCAAATGGTAAAGAATGTGATTAAAGGCTCTTTTCCTATTTCAAAAGTTTTAGTTTTCGAGGGTAATAGCTACTTATGTTGAAAAAATGAAGATATAGACTATTTTATGATTGCAAATGGTAAAGAATGTGATTAAAGGCTCTTTTCCTATTTCAAAAGTTTTAGTTTTCGAGGGTAATAGCTACGTATGTTGGAAAAATGAAGATATTAGACTATTTTATGATTGCAAATGGTAAAAAAATGTGATTAAAGGCTCTTTTCCTATTTCAAAAGTTTTTAGTTTTCGAGGGTAATAGCTACGTAGGTTGAAAAAATGAAGATATTAGACAATTTTATGATTGCACATGGTAAAAGAATGTGATTAAAGGCTCTTTTCCTATTTCAAAAGTTTTAGTTTTCAAGGATAATAGCTACGTATGTTGAAAAAATGAAGATATTAGACTATTTTATGATTGCAAATGGTAAAGAATGTGATTAAAGGCTCTTTTCCTATTTCAAAAGTTTTAGTTTTCGAGGGTAATAGCTTATGTTGAAAAAATGAAGATATTAGACAATTTTATGATTGCAAATGGTAAAGAATGTGATTAAAGGCTCTTTTCCTATTTCAAAAGTTTTAGTTTTCGAGGGTAATAGCTACGTATGTTGAAAAAATGAAGATATTAGACTATTTTATGATTGCACATGGTAAAGAATGTGATTAAAGGCTCTTTTCCTATTTCAAAAGTTTTAGTTTTCGAGGGTAAGAGCTACGTTGTTGAAAAAATGAAGATATTTAGACTATTTTATGATTGCACATGGTAAAGAATGTGATTAAAGGCTCTTTTCCTATGTCAAAAGTTTTAGTTTTCGAGGGTAATAGCTACGTATGTTGAAAAAATGAAGATATTAGACTATTTTATGATTGCAAATGGTAAAGAATGTGATTAAAGGCTCTTTTCCTATTCAAAAGTTTTAGTTTTCGAGGTAATAGCTACGTATGTTGAAAAAATGAAGATATTAGACAATTTTATGATTGCACATGGTAAAGAATGTGATTAAAGGCTCTTTTCCTATTTCAAAAGTTTTTGTTTTCGAGGGTAATAGCTACGTATGTTGAAAAAATGAAGATATTAGACTATTTTATGATTGCAAATGGTAAAGAATGTGATTAAAGGCTCTTTTCCTATTTCAAAAGTTTTAGTTTTCGAGGGTAATAGCTACGTATGTTGAAAAAATGAAGATATTAGACTATTTTATGATTGCAAATGGTAAAAAAATGTGATTAAAGGCTCTTTTCCTATTTCAAAAGTTTTAGTTTTCGAGGGTAATAGCTACGTAGGTTGAAAAAAATGAAGATATTAGACAATTTTATGATTGCACATGGTAAAGAATGTGATTAAAGGCTCTTTTCCTATTTCAAAAGTTTTAGTTTTCGAGGGTAATAGCTACGTATGTTGAAAAAATGAAGATATTAGACTATTTTATGATTGCAAATGGTAAAGAATGTGATTAAAGGCTCTTTTCCTATTTCAAAAGTTTTAGTTTTCG
>NW_027066189.1:0-19368 GCF_032884065.1 Artemia franciscana
TAGATTTGCTTTGACACAAAAAGAAAAGCTGTTGGAAAGATTATTCAGTTTCCTGTGGAAAGTTTATTCCAGTTATAATATCTTTTATACCCTTTGCCTATTTCTGGAATTTTCCCCACAGGTTTTGCCCCAAAAATTGTCCAGCCTGAGCCTCAAGACTTCAGATTTAAAAAATTTAGGAAGGCTACTAACCTTAGATTACTGGTACATGATTGAGGGAGTGACGGAAATAAATGCTGACGTTTAAAGAATCAATTAGCAGGAAAATTCATAGTTATACACGACTGTAAGGTAGTCTTAGTTTTGCTTCTTTTCTTAGCCTATAATCACAGTGCCAATTACTGAAAATGTAGGAAGGGTCAAAACCCTAAAGTGTCAAAATCCTTTAAGTTGAAAACCTAAAGCCCCAAAAATTGTCCAGCCTGAGCCTCAAGACTTCAGATTTAAAAAATTTAGGAAGGCTACTAACCTTAGATTACTGGTGCATGATTGAGGGAGTGACGGAAATAAATGCTGACGTTTAAAGAATTAACTTGCAGGAAAGTTCATAGTTATATACGACTGTAAGGCAGTCTTAGTTTTGTTTCTTTTCTTGGCCTATAATCACAGTGCCAATTACTGAAAATATAGGAAGGGTCAAAACCCTAAAGTGTCAAAATCCTTTAAGTTGAAAACCTAAAGAGGGTCAATTTGTTTGTGTCTTATGATTTGTTTCCAAAAACCAAAATAGATATTTACCAAAGTAAACACCGAATTTTCAAATTATACAGAGAGTGGGAGGGGGGAGGTTGCATGATGAAACTATTACAATTATTTCATTTTATCATGAGCAGATGAGAAATTTGCTGGGTGTAACAAGGTCCCATGGTGTAATGGTTAGCACTCAGGACTCTGAATCCTGCGATCCGAGTTCAAATCTCGGTGGGACCTTTTTACATTAGTACTATTCTTTCTCCTTTTCTATGAAAGTTCTTGAAGATTTGTTTCAAAACCATTTTGGTGGGTTTTTCATGGTTTTGAGACACGAAACAAACTTATTCTTTTTCACATCCTTATTTTCATTCAATAATTATCTTTCTCTTTTAGCTTTATTTAAGATTTTTATTTTTGATGCAGTTAAATTTCTGTTTTGTTTAGGCCTTAATTATCCTTTTCTAATTTATGGTAAATTCAATTCGAATTAATAAAAACCAATATTTTAAAGCATATATATATATATATATATATATATATATATATATATATATGGGTGATACCTGACACGGGGATGCCATGGATATTCTGTGGTAGCCACAACACTTGGCTGGGTAGAGAATTTAATGTGGCGAAACCCTATAGGCAAGTGTATTCTCCTGATGAGCCCTTGTGTTGGGTTGTTGCCTCTGAATTATTTGTCTTTATTGTTTCTATTGTTTGGTAAATGACGACTTACACTTATTGACGACATGACTGCTTGTCCATGGATTATTCTTTATGATTGATTGTGTATGGCTATGCTGTTTGACCTATGTGATTGTATGGATGAGTAGGGTTAAGGCCTCATTCAAGTGCTGGTCTATATTAGTCACTAATTTAGGAAAACAGTTTTCCTTTTCCCCTTCTGTCTCTTTCATGTGTTTTATGTTTTTTTTTTTTTTTTTGTTTTTTTTTTTATGCGTTTGTACTGTTGCACTGGTGATTTCTCTTTTCATGATATATATATCTATATATATAAAAATAAGTTGTCTGTGTGTGGATCTGTGGATCAGGTGACGTCACCTGAAAAAACTGGATCAGGTGACGTCAAAACTGAAAAAACTAAAAAAAGGCAAAAACTACAAAAAAAACTAAAAACTAATAAAAAAAATAAAAAAGCTAAAAAACTAAAAAAACTAAAAAAAGGCAAAAACTACAAAAAAAACTAAAAACTAATAAAAAAGCTAAAAAACTAAAAAAACTAAAAAAAGGCAAAAACTACAAAAAAAACTAAAAACTAATAAAAAAAAATAAAAAAGCTAAAAAACTAGAAAAACTAAAAAAACTAAAAAAAGGTAAAAAACTAAAAAAAAGTAAAAAAAAGGAAAAAACTGAAAAATAAGCTAAAATAAAGGTAAAAACCAATAAAAAACTAAAAAAAAACTGAAAAAACTAAAAAAAGGCAAAAACTACAAAAAAAACTAAAAACTAATAAAAAAAAGTAAAAAAGCTAAAAAACTAAAAAAAATAAAAAAACTAAAAAAGGTAAAAAACTAAAAAAAATAAAAAATAAAAAAAAACTAAAAAAAAAGGAAAAAACTGAAAAATAAGCTAAAATAAAGGTAAAAACCAATAAAAAACTAAAAAGAAAAAAAGGAAAAAACTAAAAAAAATTTTCATCTAAAAAACTAAAAAAAAACTAAAAAAGGTAAAAACTAAAAGAACTAAAAAAGAAAAAAATAAATGACGACACTCAAAGAGAAAGCGACCAGGACAAAAGGAATGTTCGATTAGCAATCAACAAAGCACCGGGACACAGGGAGTATAAATGACGACCAGGACATAAGTAAAAAAAAAAACTAACAAAACTAAAAAGAAGGTAAAAACTACAAAAAAACTAAAAAGAAAAAAAAACTAAAAACTAATAAAAAAACTAAAAAATCTAAAAATCTAAATAAACTAAAAAAGAAAAAAAAAGGAAAAAAATAAAGGAGAAAAACAAAACTTAAAAAAAGGCAAAAACTACAAAAAAAACTAAAAACTAATAAAAAAAGTAAAAAAGCTAAAAAACTAAAAAAACTAAAAAAACTAAAAAAAGGTAAAAAACTAAAAAAAATAAAAAATAAAAAAAAACTAAAAAAAAGGAAAAAACTGAAAAATAAGCTAAAATAAAGGTAAAAACCAATAAAAAAACTAAAAAGAAAAAAAGGAAAAAACTAAAAAAAATTTTCATCTAAAAAACTAAAAAAAACTAAAAAAGGTAAAAACTAAAAGAACTAAAAAAGATAAAAATAAATGACGACACTCAAAGAGAAAGCGACCAGGACAAAAGGAATGTTCGATTAGCAATCAACAAAGCACCAGGACACAGGGAGTATAAATGACGACCAGGACATAAGTAAAAAAAAAAACTAACAAAACTAAAAAGAAGGTAAAAACTACAAAAGCAACTAAAAAGAAAAAAAAACTAAAAACTAATAAAAAAACTAAAAAATCTAAAAATCTAAATAAACTAAAAAAGAAAATAAAAGGAAAAAAATAAAGGAGAAAAACAAAACTAAAAAACGAATGTATATACAGACCGGGACACCGGGATACAAATGACGACCGGGACACAGGGAATATAAATGACGACCGGGACACAGGGACACAACTACAACGGGGACACCGGGGGAAACAGGGGGATATAAATGACGACCGGGACACCGGGACAGGGAATGGTCGATTAGCAATCACCATCAACAAAGCAATCATTAGAATCATGAGGTATAGATCTGAATACAGATTGTTTTCCCATGGACCATTATATGTTGCATGTTCAAGAGTCGGTAAACCTGACAATCTATTTATATGCAAAGACAATGGGACAGCAAAGAATGTTGTATATTCGCAAGTTTTACGTAGTTAAAACCATATATATATATATATATATATATATATATATATATATATATATATATATATATATATATATATATATATATATATATATATATATATATATATATATATATATATATATATATATATATATATATATATATATATATATATATATATATATATATATATATATATATATATATATATATATATATATATATCTATATTCACAGGAGGGACATAGGGACACAACTACATTGGCGCGTAACTATTATGGCGCGTAACGACTTACGCGCGCGGGGGGGCTTGGGGGGGGGGGCGCGAAGCGCCCCCACCAACTAGGTGTTGGGGTGGCGCGAAGCGCCACCCCAACAGCTAGTATATATATATAAATAAGTTGTCTGTGGATGTGTGGGTCTGTCTGTCGGGTGACGTCATGTTTGTGTGTTGACTGACGTCATGAAGTTAGTTGTCGTCATTTTTGTTATGACGGTGACGTCATTAAAGATATTTAAGACATGCGTTCACGTAGAAATCTATTAATGTTTAACTGTAAAATGACTGATGAACTTACAATGGCAACAGCCGAGGAAGATGCTCAAAGAGTCTATGCCAAAAAACTTGCTGCTGATAGAGAAAGTAAGAAAAGAAAGCGTGCCGAGGAATCAAAAGAAGAGCAAGGAAACAGACTTGAGGCTGTTAGAGAAAGTAAGAAAAGAAAGCATGCCGAGGAATCAAAAGAACAGCAAGGAAACAGGCTTGAGGCTGATAGAGAAAGAAAGAACAGAAAGCGTGCCGAGGAACTACCAGAGCAACGCGAAACCAGACTTGCTGCTAAAAGAGAAAGTGAAAAAAGAAGGCGTGCCGAGGAACTACCAGAGAAACATGAGACCAGACTTGCTGCTAAAAGAGAAAGTGAAAAAAGAAGGCATGCCGAGGAACTACCAGAGCAACATGAAACCAGACTTGCTGCTAAAAGAGAAAGTAAAAAAAGAAGGCGTGCCGAGGAATCACAAGAACAGCAAGAAATGAGGCTTGCTGCTGATAGAGAAAGTAAGAAAAGAAAGCGTACCGAGGAATCAGAGCAACCTGAAAGTTATCGCCTGGCATTCAGGTACAGCCCAGTCGATGATTATAGTTTGAGTAGATGTGTTCAAATCGGGACTATGTCTAAAATTTGTCCCTATTGCAAGGCCTTGAAATTCAATGGTGAAACAATGGGAATGTGTTGCGCCTCAGGAAAAGTTAAACTTCCTCTATTGGCTGCACCACCAGAGCCATTGAAGACTTTCCTTACTGGAACTACGTCAGAATCTAAGCGTTTTTTGTCACAAATCAGAAAATATAACTCATGTTTCCAAATAACGTCGTTTGGAGCCCAAATCGAAAATCCAGATCAATTTATGTCTACTTTCAAAGTAAAAGGGAAAATTTATCATAGAGCAGGGTCGTCATTTGTGTCCCGGTGCCTCGGTCTGTAATTTCTCTTTGAGTGTCCCGGTCGTCATTTATATTCCCTGTGTCCCGCTTGTCATTTGTGTCCCGGTGTCCCGGTCTGTAATTTTTCTTTGAGTGTCCCGGTCGTCATTTATATTCCTTGTGTCCCGGTGTCCCGGTCTGTAACATACGACAATAGATCAATTGTGTTGTAACTTTGTTCACGATCCCATTCTACACATGTAGAAATAGAAGCAGTACGATTAGGTGACGGCATTCCCAAGTGCTTGAGAAGTTTGTTTGCAATAGATACGCACAAATCTTCAATCTTAACTGAAGTGCAGTTATAAATTTCTGTTGTAAAGTCCTAGGTCATATTTGACCTTTCTAGCCGTATTCGGTGGAGTATATTCTCGGCCATTCGCGATTTGTATTTCTCGCATAACTCTGTAGGAGATGAAGGAGAGCAACTTTTGCCGGAAGACACCGGCAAAAACAATAAAAATAAAAACTTCTCTTTGAAACGCCTTCTTATATACTTATAATGACGTCATATACAAAGCCTATAATGTCATATACAAATCACCGACCATAACGATTGCCACTTCTTTGATAGTTGCGTATCAGTAGGCATCAATTCGATTGCTGTTTTTAACAGAAGCACTAAATTATTATTTATGTGGAAAAGATGTTGCAACTGGGAAACGATAGTCCTTTCAACGTCGTTTTTTTATCATCAGTATCACTTTCAAGTTGTTTGGTTTGTTTTACCTTGGTTTGTCTTCGTCACTATGAAATACATATCGCCGAACCTTTGTTTTTTTAACTAAAATCTGGTAGGCATTGATGACCTTATCCAAGTCAAAATCCCAAGCCCAATCATCATCACTATCTTTTTCAGTTTTGATACGTTTTGACTCTCGCTGTCCAGGTTGTTTCAGGTTTCTCTTGTGATTCCTCGGCACGCTTTCTTTTGGTGATTTCTCTTTGAGACGCAAGCCTGCTTTCACGCTGTTGTTGTGATTCCTCGGCACGCCTTCTTTTCTTTCTTTCTCTATTAGCCGCAAGCCTTTTGGCATTAGCTCTTTGAGCAGTTTCCTCGGCTGTTTCTTCTGCCATTGTAGGTTCTTCTGTCATTTTGAGATCTATATTAAAAATTTCTCTTTGAAGTTGTGATTCCTCGGCACGCTTTCTTTTCTTACTTTCTCTATTAGCCACAAGCCAGTTTTTACGCTGTTGTTGTGATTCCTCGGCACGCTTTCTTTTCTTTCTTTCTCTATTAGCCGCAAGCCTTTTGGCATTAGCTCTTTGAGCAGCTTCCTCGGCTGTTTCTTCCGCCATTGTAGGTGCTTCTGTTATTTTAAAATCTATATTAAAAATTTCTTTTTGATGTTGTGATTCCTCGGCACGCTTTCTTTTCATACTTTCTCTATTAGCCGCAAGCCTGTTTTTACGCTGTTGTTGTGATTCCTCGGCACTCTTTCTTTTCTTACTTTCTCTATTAGCCGCAAGCCTTTTGGCATTAGCTCTTTGAGCAGCTTCCTCGGCTGTTTCTTCTGCCATTGTAGGTTCTTCTGACATTTTAAGATCTATATTAAAAAATTCTTTTTGAAAGGCCTTCTTATATACTTATAATGACGTCATATACAAAGCCTTTGACGTCATAACAAACAGTCTCGTTGTCCAGGTTGTTTCAGGTTGCTCATGTGATTCCTCAGCACGCTTTCTTTTGGTGATTTCGCTTTGAGACGGAAGCCTGTTTTCACGCTGTTGTTGTGATTCCTCGGCACGCTTTCTTTTCATACTTTCTCTATTAGCCGCAAACCTGTTTTCACGCTGCTGTTGTGATTCCTCGGCACGCTTTCTTTTCTTATTTTCTGTATTAGCCGCAAGCCTTTTGACATTAGCTCTTTGAGCAGCTTCCTCGGCTGTTTCTTCTGCCATTATAGGTTCCTCTGTCATTTTGAGACCTATATTAAAAATTTCTCTTTGATGTTGTGATTCCTCGGCACGCTTTCTTTTCATACTTTCTCTATTAGCCGCAAGCCTGTTTTCACACTGTTGTTGTGATTCCTCGGCACGCTTTCTTTCCTTACTTTCTCTATTAGCCGCAAGCCTTTTGTCATTAGCTCTTTTGAGCAGCTTCCTCGACTGTTTCTTCTGCCATTGTAGGTTCTTCTGTCATTTTAAGATCTATATTTAAAACTAGCTGTTGGGGTGGCGCTTCGCGCAACCAAAAACCCACCCACCCCCAAGCCCCCCGCGCGCGTGAGTCGTTACGCGCCATATTAGTTACGCACCATTGTAGTTGTGTCCCTGTGTCCCACCTGTGAATTTAGATAGATGTGTCCCCGTCATCATTTATACATCCCCTTGTGCCCTCGGTGTCCCCATTGTAGTTATATACTCCCTCTGTCCCAGTTGTCATTTGTGTCCCTGTGTCCCGGTCTGTAGTGTCATCTTAAAATGACGTCTTATACAAAGCCTTATATACTTATAATGACCCATTGTCTGTGCATATAAATAGATTGTCAGGTTTACCGACTCTTGAACATGCAACATATAATGGTCAATGGGAAAACAATCCGTATTCAGATCTATACCTCATGATTCTAATGATTGCCCTTGAGCTTTGTTGATGGTGATTGCTAATCGACCATTCCCTGAGTCGCCATCGTCATTTATATCCCCCAGTGCACCCCGGCGTCCCCTTTATAGTTATGTCCCTGTGTCCCGGTCGTCATTTATATTCCCTGTGTCCCGGTCGTCATCTGTGTCCCGGTGTCCCAGTCTCTGATTTCCCTTTGAGTGTCCCGGGCGTCATTTATATTCCTTGTGTCCCGGTGTCCCGGTCGTCATTTATATCCCCCTGTGCCCCCCGGCGTCCCGGTTGTAGTTGTGTCATTTATATTCCCTGTGTCCCGGTCGTCATCCCGGTATACATTCGTTTTTGAATTGGTATATGATGAAATAAATTTTTAATTTTTTCGCTTTTTTTCCTTTTAGTTTTTTTTTTTATTGGTTTTGACCTTTTTTTAGGTTTTTTAGTTTTTTTCTTTTTTCTTTTTAGTTTTTTTTTGAAGTTTTTATCTTTTTAGTTTTTTTATTTTTATTTATATTTTTTTAGTTTTCTTTTTCTCCTTTATTTTTCAGTTTTTTTCCTTTTTTAGTTTTTTTTTCTTTTTAGTTCTTTTAGTTTTTACCTTTTTTAATTTTTTTAGTTTTTTAGATGAAAATTTTTTTAGTTTTATTCCTTTTTTTCTTTTCAGTTTTTTATTGGTTTTTACCTTTTTTTTAGCTTTTTTAGTTTTTTTTCGTTTTTTCTTTTTACTTTTTTTTCTAGTTTTTATCTTTTTTATTATTTTTTATTTTTATTCTTATTTTTTTTTTATTAGTTTTTAGTTTTTTTGTAGTTTTGCCTTTTTTAGTTTTTTCAGTTTTTTTTTAGTTTTTAGATTTTTACCTTTTTTAGCCTAACCAGGATTTGAACCTGGGACCTTCATTCTCCGTTCTGACACCCTCTCTCACCGAGTGACTACTCCAGCATGTTCATTTTGGTGTTTTAAATGTTATATTATTAACCAAATTAATGTGTTTTACAATATACTAAGCATCGTCATAACAAAAATGACGACAACTAATTTCATGACGTCAGTCAACACAGAAATTAAGTTCTGAAATTAAGTCATGAAATTAGTTGCCGTCATTTTTGCTTTGACGGTGACGTCATTCAAGTTATATAAGACATATGTTCACGTAGAAATCTATTAATGTTTAAGTTTACAATGACTGATGAAGATGCTCAAAGAGTCTATGCCAAAAAAATTGCTGCTGATAGAGAAAGTCAGAAAAGAAAGCGTGCCGAGGAACTATCAGCAGCAAGTTTTTTGGCATAGACTCTTTGAGCATCTTCATGAGTCATTGTAAACTTAAACATTAATAGATTTCTACGTGAACATATGTCTTATATAACTTGAATGACGTCACCGTCAAAGCAAAAATGACGACAACTAATTTCATGACGTCAGCCGACACAGAAACATGACGTCACCTGACAACTAATTTCATGACGTCAGCCGACACAGAAACATGACGTCACCTGATCCACAGATCCACAGACAGACAACTTATTTATATATATATATATATATATATATATATATATATATATATATATATATATATATATATATATATATATATATATATATATATATATATATATATATATATATATATATATATATATATATATATATTTAGCTATTGTAAATAGCGATGCCAGAAAAAGAAAAATGGAAAAATGGAGGTGAACTGCAATAAGCAGAAGATTTGGACATTAATGAAGTGAATGGTTCTACATAGAAGTTCCCAATTACCGGGGTTACCACGTTCAATGACCCGATAGCGTCAATTCATCAAAGCATAGGGGGATGGCTGACATATTTTTTAATATGCTATTTTGAAAATGCAAAATGGGGCAAAAAAGTCTAGAAGTCACAGCGCCTCATCTGCCCAATTAACGTCATTACTAAGACCGTTTGAAAGCTCATGGCTCTTTTCGTTTCAAGATCGAACATCAAAGTTTAGTACTCTTACAATATGGAAAACCATCGGGATTTCATGTGGTCTTACTAGACTATTTACCTTAGACAAGATGCAAGAAAGGTATATTATTGAGAAACAATGTGAAAATGATTACGGAGTTTTAGGGCAGTCTTTAGCTTACCCTTTACTCTAAATCTATGGGATTGAAAAGGAATTGTAAAGTTTGGCTCCCCACTTGAAATCAAAATACTAAAACTTTTCTTGACCGAAAGAAATATAAATCATAGAAATTTTTGCGTGACGGATTGATACAACTGCACATATTTGGTGTAAAGAAAAATAATAATAAAAAAACATAAAAAAAGAAATCTCAAAACTAAAGTCCTCATTGAAGTTGGTCCACATAATTGGCTGAGTTCTGTTCTTTTTGTTTCTTCTAATTATTAATTTTGTATCAATCCAAATGCAAAAAGAGATGGATTTAAAAACTCATAAGGGTCGACCCATCCTCTTCAAACATGACATCTATAATGGGATAGACTCTAACATCTTAAGAGAGAAAGTGTTAAGGTATCCTTCACAATCACCCGTAATAGCCGAATACTCTGAGCTTCTTTTACAATCCAGGACCAAAGAAAATAAAAAGAAATCCTAGACCCGTGACTCCCAACGTTGGGCACATTCCCCACTAGTGGGAAATCGCAATATTTTGGTGGGTCGTGGGCAGGACAAGCACTCTTCAGCTGACATTGCTTTAGAGCCTTTGTTTTTTTCAAAAGGCATTTTTAATGCGAATGCCGTAACATTTAGTGCATTTAAAGAGTACAAAAAATGTTATAGTGTGTCAATGATGTTATACATTGTATGAAACGGTTGTCGGTGTAGCTGAATCCATGCAACTGAGCTTCCGTGCAACTCAGCCCTATTTAACTGAACCCTCGTGCAACTGAACCCCGTTAGGCTGGATCTACATGCTCGATCCTATTTAACTGAGCCCTCGTGGAACTAAACCCCTGTGTAAATCAACCCTATTTAAATGAACCCTCGTTTACCTGGGCGCCCGTACAGCTACGTCTATTAACTATACCCTCGTGTAACTTGACCCCTGTTTAAATAAACCCTCTTTTGACTTAACCCATATATAACTCCTCAATATTTAAATTAAACCTTGTTTCACTGAACTCAACCCAAGGCCTAAGAACAAGTTTGAACTAGAACTGATTGGAAGTTAAGAATATGCATGTCGATTCGTTAAGAATTTCTAACTTATATTGCCCATTTAGGAACAGAGTCTTCGTTTAGTTTTCAGAGTGATAACTACTTTTCTGATATATTGAATTTTAAAACCTACTTTTTAATCTTATTAATTCAGTCCCTCGAAATGTAATAAATTCAGCAACCTTAAGTGATTATAGAAGTTTTACAATAGTCTGCTATGGATTAACATATAAAGTGCTTATTGTTATGGGCTAATTATGGATAGCTCAGTTCAGTTCAGTTCAGTTGATTTTATTATTAGAACAAAAATATTTACAAGAGCACTATTACAATGGTTTCCATAAGGCTCCATGGCCCGTAGTATGGAGGCTAAATACACTAAACTTGAAACAAATAAACAAAAGAAATCACTACAATAATACAAAAAACTCAAGCAACAAGAGAAGTCACCAATCCTTGATCGATCCTTACATTTAAAACCTATCGATCCCTTGACCCCATCCAGTGCATTGGGCTCAGCTACCATCCAAGTCCCTGTAATAATAATAATAAGTCAAATAATGACAAATAAATTAAAATTAAACTAATCAATATCATAATTAAAACTTTAAACATCTTTAAGCGTTGTTTGGATGTAATAACACGGTAGCACCAACAGGTACGACATTTTTGTGTCTTCAACAATTTTTTGGTTCGAATTATAGAAAATAATTCATCAGCCAAATTTCATGAAGTTTTTCGCTAATTCAATGATAGCCTCTGCAGAAGAGAGCGAGAACAAACACAAGAGCCGTATTGGTATTGGCCGGACATTGATCATTAATCTGTTGGGGAATTGCGTTTTGGGTACCGGCACTTCTCATAGGTTTTTTATTTATCTGTTTTATAGTAAATATCAGTAGCTGATTAATATTCATCTACGCTATTTCATTACAATTTGACATTACACCATGTCTCATTCACCCTCATTATCTACCCCTAGACTCATTTACCCTGCTAAAGTTTCATTTTTCGTTTATATTTTACCCTTGTCTAGTCTTTTGATACCATCTGTCGTGTATCCTTTACTCTAATGGCTCTACATCTAAACCATGTTGTGAATTTTCTCCAGACAAATAGAACGCTGGATTTAGCTTTGCTGTCTGAAATAACACTTGACTTTTCGAGCTAGCTGTATTACGCGAAGCAAAGATGGTAGTCCTTGAACTAGCTCGAACGAGTATCTATAGCTACAAAAAGCCTAACAAAAGAAGTCGGTAATTTCATAAATAGTGGAAAATCTAACCGACTATGACAGGAAAAACATCTAGATTCCATCCCTTGTAATCTCACACCCTTTGAGTGTTCCAGATATTCCTGAAACATATTTCTCTATTTCACTAGAAGAAATTGGGGATCTCAAAAGCTCAATATCGGTGATAAAACAGTACACTACATGTTTCAACCTGGCAGCTTTTCCATCAACAGCCAATGTACTTCAATTTGACTTGAAGTCTCAACAAGAGAGACTTCAACTTGCTCTGTCATCATAGAAGACGCTCCTTATATTGACACCTTGTCGAAGCAGCAAACATTTAGTCAACTGCAATTTGAAGATGGGATAAAAGGTGTTAAACAGTTAAGAAATAACAAGATACAAGTCAAATTTAGTGACATTGCTAAAGCTAAAGAATTTTGCAAGGAGGCTCCTACCGCTCTCTCTACAAATTACCGATAGGTTGCCCAAACAATATCAAGTGGAAACTTAAAGAAGAAAAACAATATGAGGTCTTTATATGGACATTAGTGCAAGTTTACTGACAGTACACAACCCATACCTGATAGAGGAAGCCTTGTGCTTTGGCCGAACCGAAACTATAAAATTAACTCTCAAGAATAGGTAGTCATTGAACTTGGCAATTTCTAGCGGAATAAATTGGGATATGATATTTTCCGAGTGGACAAGTACAAGCAGGCCTCACGGAGGTGCTTTAGTCGCCAAATCTTCGAGCATCTTGTTAAAAATGGTAGAAGTGATCCCAGATGTGATATATGTTCCTTACCTCATTATAGCAGCAATACCTCACCATGTAATGCAGAATCCAAATGGATTTCATGTAATAAACCACATGTCTGTTTTAGCCTAAAATGTCAGAAACTGAAAGATATTTTGAGAAATAAGAGTTACTTATTGAATAGTTCTTTAAAAGCTCTGAGCCTGAATATTAACAGCTGCTACAATAAAAAAAAGGCTTAGGATGGTATCATTCAACTGTATGGTATAATGTTCATTCAGGAACATTTGCTCTTTGGATTGAATGCAAATTTCTTGGATAGATCCAAATTGCAGGACATTTTCATACAACCTGCAAAGTTAACGACAGGATGTCCGTCTGGAGGCCTTGCAACATATACAAGGAAAGAATTATAAGAAAAGTTGGCAATTAAAAACAGTAACTTCCTCTCTGTTGCATCTGTGGGTACTGAGTTAATAAATGTGTATATGTCTACTAATTATAATAATGCTATCTCGCTGATAAACTTTTCTAAAGCATCTGATGCACTTCGGCAACATCTGATATTTCTTGAGCGTAGTAGGAAAAAATGGGTTGTGGCAGGTGACTTCAACTGCGATCCAAGCAAAAGACAATATCCACTCTGACATTTTCTTAATTACCAATTCGCTTCCTTTCAAATTTAGCCAAAATAATTTGATTGTACATATACCCATTCTAGTGGACATACATCCAATATTGTCCATGTTCTGTCGTCTAGATCCATTTCTTGTCTCCCTGTCACAGTATACACAGATGATCTAATTAGCGATCATCTTGGACTACTGAAATTTCTTAAGCCGAACTGTCCAGACATGACAACAAACAACAAAGAGAGATAAAACTCCACGAAACAGCCTCAAAACGACCTCAAACGAGACTGCGGCCAGTGGATTTATTGAGTACTGCAACTCAATGGAAAACAAGAGCTAAGAGCTCATATGGCACTTGTGACGAGGCAAGAAGAGCTAAGAGCCAAGAGCTCAAATGGTATGAGCTCTAAGAAAATTCTAAGAATCAATAGATTGATTTAAAAGGAAAAGAAGAGGCTTAATGCCGGTCAGGATTTAAAATAAGAGCTCTGAGTCACGATATCCTTCTAAATATCAAAATTTAGTAAGATCCGATCACCCACTCGTAAGTTATAAATACCTAATTTTTTCTTATTTTTCCTCTCCTTTTTATCCCCCCAGATGGTCGAATCTGGGAAAACGAAATTTGTGCAGCTCCCTGACACGCCTACCTATTTTCATCGTCCAAGCACGTCCAGAAGCACCAAATTCGCCAAATAACTGAACCCCCCCCCCCCCCCCCAACTCCCCCAAAGAGAGCAAATCCGGTACGGTTATGTCAATCACGTATCAAGGACATTTGCTTATCCACCAAGCTTCATCCCGATTCCTCCACTCCAAGTGTTTTCCAAGATTTCCCCCCTCCAGCTCCCCCCAATGTCAAAAGATTTGGTCGGCATTTGAAAAAGAGCTCTGAGAAATGAATTTCTTCTAAATATCAAATTTCATTAAGATCCGATCACCTATTTGTAAGATAAAAATACCCCAATTTTTACGTTTTCCGAGAATTCCGGTTTCCCCCTCCAAATCCCCTTCAATGTCACAGGATCTGGTCGGACTTTAAAATTAGAGCTTTAAAGCACAAGATCCTTCTAAATGTCAAATTTTATTAAGATCTGGTAACCCTTAAGTAAGTTAAAAATACCTCATTTTCCATATTACCCCCCCCCCCCCAACTCCACCAAAGAGAGCAGATCCGGTCCGGTTATTTCAATCAAGTATCTTAGACAGGTTTTTATTCTTCCCATCCAGTTTCATCCTGATCTCTCCGCTTTAAGTATTTCCTAAGATTCCCGATCCCCCTCCAATGACGCTGGATCCGGTTGAGATTTAAAATAAGAGATCTGAGTTACGAGCTCCTTCTAAATATGAAGTTTCATGAAGATCCGATCACTCCTTCGTAAGTTAAAAATACGTCATTTTTTCTAATTTTTCAGAATTGACCCCCCTCCCCAATAGAGCGGATCCTTTCCAATTATGTAAATCACGTATCTAAGACTTCTTCTTATTTTTCCCACCAAGTTTTATCCAGATCCCTCCAATCTAAGCGTTTTCCATGATTTCCCCTCAATGTCACCATATCCGTTTGGGATTTAAAATAAGAGCTTTGAGACACGATATCTTTCTAAATATCAAATTTCATTGAGATCCAATCACCCGTTCGTACTCATTTTTTCTAATTTTTCAGAATTACCCCCCCCCCCCCCCAACTACCCCAAAGAGAGCGGATCCGTTCCGGTTATGTCAATCATGTATCTTGGACTTGTGCTTATTTTTCCCACCAAGTTCCTTCCCGATCCCTCCACTCTAAGTTTTTTCCAAGATTTTAGGTTTCCCCCTCCCAACTCCCCCCAATGTCACTAGATCCGGTCGGGATTTAAAATAACAGCTCTGAGACACGATATCGTTCCAAACATCAAATTTCATTAATTTCTGATCAGCCGTTCGTAAGTTAAAAATACTTCATTTTTTCTATTTTTCCGAATTAACGGTCCCCCCACTCCCCCCAGATGGTCAAATCCAGAAAACGACTATTTCTAATTCAATCTGGTCCGGTCCCTGATACGCCTGCCAAATTTCCTTCTAAATATCAAATTTCTCTAAGATCCGATCACCTATTCGTAAGATAAAAATACCCCAATTTTCACGTCTTCCAAGAATTCCGGTTTCTCCCTCCAACTCCCCCGAATGTCACAGGATCTGGTCTGAATTTAAAATTAGAGCTTTAAAGCACAAGATCCTTCTAAATATCAAATTTTATTAAGATCTGGTAACCCTTTCGTAAGTTACAAATACCTCATTTTTCCAAATTACCCCCCCCCCCCCCAACTCCATCAAAGAGAGCAGATCCGGTCCGGTTATGTCAGTCACTTATCTTAGACAGGTTTTTGGTCTTCCCATCCAGTTTCACCCTTATCTCTCCGCTTTAAGTATTTTCTAAGATTTCCGGTCCCCCCCCCCAATGACGCTGGATCCGGTAGAGATTTAAAATAAGAGATCTGAGTTACGAGGTCCTTCTAAAAATGAAGTTTCATGAAGATCCGATCACTCCTTCTTAATTTAGAAATACGTCATGTTTTCTAATTTTTCAGAATTAACTCCCCCCTCCCAATAGAGCGGATCCGTTCCCATTATGTAAATCACGTATCTAAGACTTCTGCTTATTTTTCCCACCAAGTTACATCTCGATCCCTCCACTTTAAGTGTTTTCCAAGATTTTAGGTTTCCCCCTCCCAACCCCAACCCCTCCCCACGTCACCAGATCCGGTCGGGATTTAAAATAACAGTTCTGATACACGATATCCTTCCAAACATTACATTTCATTAAGATCTGATCAATCGTTCGTAAGTTAAAAATACTTCCTTTTTTCTATTTTTTACGAATTAACGGGACCCCACTCCCCCCAGATGGTCAAATCGGGAAAACGACTATTCCTAATTTAATCTGGTCCGGTCCCTGATACGCCTGCCAATTTTCATCATCCTAGCTTACCTGGAATGCCTAAAGTAGCAAAACCGGGACCTTCATACCGACGGACAGACCGACAGACCGACAGAATTTGCGATTGCTATATGTCACTTGGGTAATATCAAGTGCCATAAAAACCTACAATTAAGAGAGCCTCCTGGAACTTTTGTTTCGGCTCTGGCTGAACATACGTTCTTTCATCCTGAACATTTAATACAATTTGATGAGGCTACAGCTATTTCTAATGATAGGGGGTTTTCTCAGTGGGGGAGGGAGGCTATAGAAATTAAAAAGAAACATATTTTTGCTAATCTTTCAATAAATGGAGACACGGGGAATTTAAATATTGACCCAATTTATGATTGTTTTTTGAAAAATGAGCCAATAGTCAATAAGGGAATTAAAACTTTACACAATTACAAGGGGACAAGATTAAATGCTAGAACAAAAAGAGTTGCTTCAGTATTAGCTAACGAGAGGATTATTTTGCAACAGAATAATTAACTCAGTTTCAATTTTCATAATTTGTCCTCAGTTGCTCTTTGATTTTCTCATTGAAGCAACTCTAATAGCTTCTTTTCACTACGTGGATTAGTAGCGAAAATTGTATTTATTATTGGTGGTGGTTTCATTTGTTTTTAGTTTAGTGTTTTTTTCTTTTTATCTTGTGCTGAGGACGCCCAGTTTAGATACAGGCGAAGCCTCCTGTATATATATATATATATATATATATATATATATATATATATATATATATATATATATATATATATATATATATATATATATATATATATATATCTATATATCTATATATATATATATATATATATATATATATATATATATATATATATATATATATATATATATATATATATATATATATATATATATATATATATATATATATATATATATTTCCGTGGGGTGGGGTTGGCTTGTTGCCCTCTGATCTTTTTTTACTCTTATAAAGTGAACTACAACTCTCAATTTCCAATCAAACGAGCCCTCTGAAGGTTATACGAGCATCCCTTCTATAAGAGCCATACATGCTACCAGGGTATAACTTACAACGCCTGCCCCCGGACCCTTGGCAGCTGTGTCGACCGTTGAGCTTTTGTTATATGATCTTTGAACTATTTTTAACGAAATGGCCATCTCAAAATTTTTCTCGGATGTAATTGGGGAAAAAAGAGCTTGGGGGAGGGGCTAGTTGCCCTTTGATATTTTTTTATTCTTAAAAAGTAAACTAAAACTTACAACTTTCAATAAAATGAGCCCTCTCTGAAGTTTTTACGAGCATCCCTTCTATAAGAACCATATATGCCTCGCCTGCCTTGGGCCCTGTGGGTTTTGACCCTGGAGTTCTTATTATCTGATATTTGAAATATATTTAACGAAATAGATATCTCACAATTTTTATGGGATTGTTTTGGGGGAAAAGGGTGTGTGTGGGGAGGGAAGGATAACTGTCCTTTGACCCCTTTGTCACTTAAACAAGTGGATCAGAAGTTTAAATTTCCAGTCAAATGATCCCTCTCTGAAATTCATTTGAGCACCCCTTCCGTTAGAACATATATGCCCCCGGGGCATAACTAACAACACCTGCCCCCGGGTCCTGGGGGATTGTGTTGACACCTGATTTTTATTATACGATCTTTGCACTATTTTTAAAAAATGGCAATCCCAAAATTTTTATTGAGGAGTTTTATATATTATATATTATAATGTTTTATAGGAATTGATTGTGAGGAGGGGCTAGTTGCCAGCTAACCACTTTTGACTCTTAAAAAGGGGACTAGAACTTCTGATTTCCAATTGAAGGAGTCCCCTCTGAAGTTTATATGACGACCCCTTCCATATGAAATACCTCCAGGCAAAAATTACGTTTATGCTCAAATTCTAGTATAATCACTAGAATTGTACTTGAACCCTATCCATTTTTCGATAGTTTCCTGCCTAAACTGTTATTAACAGTGAGGAAATATAGAATTTTTCAAGTAACAAAAAGTAAATAATGAATGTAAAGAATAAATACAGATAAAATTATAGTAAGACATCATTTACTCGATAAAGTCTTATTGCTCTGTTGCTCTACATTTTACATGGGTGATATGGAATCCTGCTTATGTGTCCATATTTGGAGTAAACTTAATGATCTCACAATATAACATGCGCTATTATCAAGTAGCAGATAGTAACGCCAAAGGCTTCAGCAGGGGTGGGGGCTATTTTACCTACAAGATCTTTTCCCTGCTATCCCCTAGATTAAACAAAAAAACTTACTTTTTGTTGTAATTTTGTTGAAAAAATTCTTTTTTTGTAAGTTAGTTTATGAAATTGAAAACGCAACAAAATCCCACTTCCTAGGTTCTCAAAAATCCATTTTGTCCACTCCCCTCTAATTTCCATGAATTGACGTCAATGATTGTCATCAGCGGTGCTCCTGGGGAAGTGGAGACATTTTCCTAGCAATATTTGCTTCTCTAGAAATACAGCTTTAGTGTTTACATTTCAAGCAAATTTATTAATGTCACAACATAACTTCTAGTATTGTCAAGTAACATAATCAAAGAAAATGGCTTCAATTTTCTTCTTTTTTCTGGGAGGGGGGGGTCTCCCTCCAAGATCTTTTCTCTTCTACCCTAATAGATAAAATCTTTTCGTCTTACTTTATTGAAATATTGCTAGTTTTTTTTTATTGTTAGAGTGTTTTGCTGATAATAAAAGTCTGATTTACTAAGATCCTTAAAAATACTGAAAATGTTTTGTTTTTTTCTTTTTTTACTAAATTTTATTGCATTTTTTCAGGTGGCAATCTAAAAATTTTGATCGGATGCATTGCCGAAAAGAGGGTGTGTGTGGAGGGGGGTGGGGGAGAGTTAGATGCCCTCTGATTCCTTTTGAATCGCCAAAGGGTAACTAGAATCTTCAATTATCAATCAAATAAGCCACCTCTGAAGTTTATACAACCTTCCTTTTCATAAAAATCTTATATGCCCTTGAGGTATAACTTAAAACATTTGCCCCC
>NW_027066190.1:0-19377 GCF_032884065.1 Artemia franciscana
AGCCTTTAATCACATTCTTTACCATTTGCAATCATAAAATAGTCTAATATCTTCATTTTTTCAAAATACGTAGCTATTACCCTCGAAAACTAAAACTTTTGACATAGGAAAAGAACCATTAATCACATTCTTTACCATGTGCAATCATAAAATTGTCTAATATCTTCATTTTTTCCACAGACAAAGCTATTACCCTCGAAAACTAAAACTTTTGACATAGGAAAAGAGCCTTTAATCACATTCTTTACCATGTGCAATCATAAAATAGTCTAATATCTTCATTTTTTCAACATACGTAGCTATTACCCTCGAAAACTAAAACTTTTGAAATAGGAAAAGAGCCTTTAATCACATTCTTTACTATTTGCAATCATAAAATAGTCTAATATCTTCATTTTTTCAACATACGTAGCTATTACCCTCGAAAACTAAAACTGTTGACATAAGAAAAGAGCCTTTAATCACATTCTTTACCATTTGCAATCATAAAATAGTCTAATATCTTCATTTTTTTAACATACGTAGCTATTACCCTCGAAAACTAAAACTTTTAAAATAGGAAAAGAGCCTTTAATCACATTCTTTACCATTTGCAATCATAAAATAGTCTAATATCTTCATTTTTTCAACATACGTAGCTATTACCCTCAAAAACTAAAACTTTTGAAAGAGGAAAAGAGCCTTTAATCACATTCTTTACCATTTGCAATCATAAAATAGTCTAATATCTTCATTTTTTCAACATACGTAGCTATTACCCTCGAAAACTAAAACTTTTGAAATAGGAAAAGAGCCTTTAATCACATTATTTACCATGTGCAATCATAAATTAGTCTAATATCTTCAATTTTTCGACATACGTAGCTATTACCCTCGAAAACTATAACTTTTGAAATAGGAAAAGAGCCTTTAATCACATTCTTAACCATGTGCAATCATAAAATAGTCTAATATATTCATTTTTTCAACATAGGTAGCTATTACCCTCGAAAACTAAAACTTTTGACATAGGAAAAGAGCCTTTAATCACATTTTTTACCATGTGCAATCATAAAATTGTCTAATATCTTCATTTTTTCCACAGACAAAGCTATTACCCTCGAAAACTAAAACTTTTGACATAGGAAAAGAGCCTTTAATCACATTCTTTACCATGTGCAATCATAAAATAGTCTAATATCTTCATTTTTTCAACATACTTAGCTATTACCCTCGAAAAATAAACTTTTGACATAGGAAAAGAGCCTTTAATCACATTCTTTACCATGTGCAATCATAAAATTGTCTAATATCTTCATTTTTTCAACATACGTAGCTATTACCCTCGAAAACTGAAACTTTTGAAATAGGAAAAGAGCCTTTAATCACATTCTTTACCATTTGCAATCATAAAATAGTCTAATATCTTCATTTTTTCAACATACGTAGCTATTACCCTCGAAAACTAAAACTTTTGAAATTCGGAAAAGAGCCTTTAATCAAATTCTTTACCATTTGCAATCATAAAATAGTCTAATATCTTCATTTTTTCAACATACGTAGCTATTACCCTCGAAAACTAAAACTTTTGACATAAGAAAAGAGCCTTTAATCACATTCTTTACCATTTTCAATCATAAAATAGTCTAATATCTTCATTTTTTTAACATACGTAGGTATTACCCTCGAAAACTAAAACTTTTGAAATAGGAAAAGAGCCTTTAATCACATTCTTTACCATTTGCAATCATAAAATAGTCTAATATCTTCATTTTTTCAACATACGTAGCTATTACCCTCGAAAACTAAAACTTTTGAAAGAGGAAAAGAGCCTTTAATCACATTTTTTACCATTTGCAATCATAAAATAGTCTAATATCTTCATTTTTTCAACATACGTAGCTATTACCCTCGAAAACTAAAACTTTTGACATAGGAAAAGAGCCTTTAATCACATTCTTTACCATTTGCAATCATAAAATAGTCTAATATCTTCATTTTTTCAACATACGTAGCTATTACCATCGAAAACTAAAACTTTTGAAATAGGAAAAGAGCCTTTAATTACATTCTTTACCATGTGCAATCATAAAATAGTCTAATATCTTCATTTTTTCAACATACGTAGCTATTACCCTCGAAAACTAAAACTTTTGACATAGGAAAAGAGCCTTTAATCACTTTCTTTACCATGTGCAATCATAAAATTGTCTAATATCTTCATTTTTTCCACAGACAAAGCTATCACCCTCGAAACCTGAAACTTTTGACATAGGAAAAGAGCCTTTAATCACATTCTTTACATGTGCAATCATAAAATAGTCTAATATCTTCATTTTTTCAACATACGTAGCTATTACCCTCGAAAACTAAAACTTTTGAAATAGGAAAAGAGCCTTTAATCACATTCTTTACCATGTGCAATCTTAAAATAGTCTAATATCTTTATTTTTTCAACATACGTAGCTATTACCCTCGAAAACTAAAACTTTTGACATAGGAAAAGAGCCTTTAATCACATTCTTTACCATGTGCAATCATAAAATTGTCTAATATCTTCATTTTTTCAACATACGTAGCTATTACCCTCGAAAACTAAATTTTTTGAAATAGGAAAAGAGCCTTTAATCACATTCTTTACCATTTGCAATCATAAAATAGTCTAATATCTTCATTTTTTCCACAGACAAAGCTATTACCCTCGAAAATTAAAACTTTTGAAATAGGAAAAGAGCCTTTAATCACATTCTTTACCATTTACAATCATAAAATAGTCTAATATCTTCATTTTTTCAACATACGTAGCTATTACCCTCGAAAACTAAAACTTTTGAAATAGGAAAAGAGCCTTTAATCACATTCTTTACCATTTGCAATCATAAAATAGTCTAATATCTTCATTTTTTCAACATACGTAGCTATTACGCTCGAAAACTAAAACTTTTGACATAAGAAAAGAGCCTTTAATCACATTCTTTACAATTTGCAATCATAAAATAGTCTAATATCTTCATTTTTTTAACATACGTAGCTATAACCCTCGAAAACTAAAACTTTTGACATAGGAAAAGAGCCTTTAATCACAGTCTTTACCATGTGCAATCATAAAATTGTCTAATATCTTCATTTTTTCAACATACGTAGCTATTACCCTCGAAAACTAAAACTTTTGAAATAGGAAAAGAGCCCTTAATCACATTCTTTACCATGTGCAATCATAAAATAGTCTAATATCTTCATTTTTTCAACATACGTTGCTATTACCCTCGAAAACTAAAACTTTTGACATAGGAAAAGAGCCTTTAATCACATTCTTTACCATGTGCAATCATAAAATTGTCTAATATCTTCATTTTTTCAACATACGTAGCTATTACCCTCAAAAACTGAAACTTTTGAAATAGGAAAAGAGCCTTTAATCACATTCTTTACCATTTGCAATCATAAAATAGTCTAATATCTTCATTTTTTCAACATACTCATCTATTACCCTCAAAAACTAAAACTTTTGAAATAGGAAAAGAGCCTTTAATCACATTCTTTACCATTTGCAATCATAAAATAGTCTAATATCTTCATTTTTTCAACATACGTAGTTATTACCCTCGAAAACTAAAACTTTTGACATAAGAAAAGAGCCTTTAATCACATTCTTTACCATTTGCAATCATAAAATAGTGTAATATCTTCATTTTTTTAACATACGTAGCTATTACCCTCGAAAACTAAAACTTTTGAAATAGGAAAAGAGCCTTTAATCACATTCTTTACCATTTGCAATCATAAAATAGTGTTATATCTTCATTTTTTCAACATACGTAGCTGTTACCCTCGAAAACTAAAACTTTTGAAATAGGAAAAGAGCCTTTAATCACATTCTTTACCATGTACAATCATAAAGTAGTCCAATATCTTCATTTTTTCAACATACTTAGCTATTACCCTCCAAAACTAAAACTTTTGAAATAGGAAAAGAGCCTTTAATTACATTCTTTACCATGTGCAATCATAAAATAGTCTAATATCTTCATTTTTTCCACAGACAAAGCTATTACCCTCGAAAACTAAAACTTTTGACATAGGAAAAGAGCCTTTAATCACATTCTTTACCATGTGCAATCATAAAATAGTCTAATATCTTCATTTTTTCAACATACGTAGCTATTACCCTCGAAAACTAAAACTTTTGAAATAGGAAAAGAGCCTTTAATCACATTCTTTACCATGTGCAATCATATAATAGTCTAATATCTTTGTTTTTTCAACATACGTAGCTATTACCCTCAAAAACTAAAACTTTTGACATAGGGAAAGAGCCTTTAATCACATTCTTTACCATGTGCAATCATAAAATTGTCTAATATCTTCATTTTTTCAACAAACGTAGCTATTACCCTCAAAAACTAAAACTTTTGAAATAGGAAAAGAGCCTTTAATCAAATTCTTTACCATTTGCAATCATAAAATAGTCTAATATCTTCATTTTTTCAACCTACGTAGCTATTACCCTCGAAAACTAAAACTTTTGAAATAGGAAAAGAGCCTTTAATCACATTCTTTACCATTTGCAATCATAAAATAGTTTAATATCTTCATTTTTTCCACAGACAAAGCTATTACCCTCGAAAACTAAAACTTTTGAAATAGGAAAAGAGCCTTTAATCACATTCTTTACCATTTGCAATCATAAAATAGTCTAATATCTTCATTTTTTCAACATACGTAGCTATTACCCTCGAAAACTAAAACTTTTGAAATAGGAAAAGAGCCTTTAATCACATTCTTTACCATTTGCAATCATAAAATAGTCTAATATCTTCATTTTTTCAACATACGTAGCTATTACCCTCAAAAATTAAAACTTTTGACATAAGAAAAGAGCCTTTAATCACATTCTTTACAATTTGCAATCATAAAATAGTCTAATATCTTAATTTTTTTAACATACGTAGCTATAACCCTCGAAAACTAAAACTTTTGACATAGGAAAAGAGCCTTTAATCACAGTCTTTACCATGTGCAATCATAAAATTGTCTAATATCTTCATTTTTTCAACATACGTAGCTATTACCCTCGAAAACTAAAACTTTTGAAATAGGAAAAGAGCCTTTAATCACATTCTTTACCATTTGCAATCATAAAATAGTCTAATATCTTCATTTTTTCAACATACGTAGCTATTACCCTCGAAAACTAAAACTTTTGAAATAGGAAAAGAGCCTTTTATCACATTCTTTACCATTTGCAATCATAAAATAGTCTAATATCTTCATTTTTTCAACATACGTAGCTACTACCCTCGAAAACTAAAACTTTTGAAATAGGAAAAAAGCCTTTAATAAAATTCTTTACCATTTGCAATCATATAATAGTCTAATATCTTCATTTTTACAACTTACGTAGCTATAACCCTCGAAAACTAAAACTTTTGACATAAGAAAAGAGCCTTTAATCACATTCTTTACCATTTGCAATCATAAAATAGTCTAATATCTTCATTTTTTTAACATACGTAGCTATTACCCTCGAAAACTAAAACTTTTGAAATAGGAAAAGAGCCTTTAATCACATTCTTTACCATTTGCAATCATAAAATAGTCTAATATCTTCATTTTTTCAACATAAGTAGCTATTACCCTCGAAAACTAAAACTTTTGACATAGGAAAAGAGCCTTTAATCACATTCTTTACCATTTGCAATCATAAAATAGTCTAATATCTTCATTTTTTCAAAATACGTAGCTATTACCCTCGAAAACTAAAACTTTTGAAATAGGAAAAGAGCCTTTAATCATATTCTTTACCATGTACAATCATAAAATAGTCTAATATCTTCATTTTTACAACTTACGTAGCTATAACCCTCGAAAACTAAAACTTTTGACATAAGAAAAGAGCCTTTAATCACATTCTTTACCATTTGCAATCATAAAATAGTCTAATATCTTCATTTTTTTAACATACGTAGCTATTACCCTCAAAAACTAAAACTTTTGAAATAGGAAAAGAGCCTTTAATTACATTCTTTACCATGTGCAATCATAAAATAGTCTAATATCTTCATTTTTTCCACAGACAAAGCTATTACCCTCGAAAACTAAAACTTTTGACATAGGAAAAGAGCCTTTAATCACATTCTTTACCATTTGCAATCATAAAATAGTCTAATATCTTCATTTTTTCAAAATACGTAGCTATTACCCTCGAAAACTAAAACTTTTGAAATAGAAAAAGAGCCTTTAATCACATTCTTTACCATGTACAATCATAAAATAGTCTAATATCTTCATTTTTTCAACATACTTAGCTATTACCCGCAAAAACTAAAACTTTTGAAATAGGAAAAGAGCCTTTAATTACATTCTTTACCATGTGCAATCATAAAATAGTCTAATATCTTCATTTGTTCAACATACGTAGCTATTACCCTCGAAAACTAAAACTTTTGATATAGGAAAAGAGCCTTTAATCACTTTCTTTACCATGTGCAATCATAAAGTTGTCTAATATCTTCATTTTTTCCACAGACAAAGCTATCACCCTCGAAAACTAAAACTTTTGACATAGGAAAAGAGCCTTTAATCACATTCTTTACCATGTGCAATCATAAAATAGTCTAATATCTTTATTTTTTTAACATACGTAGCTATTACCCTCGAAAACTAAAACTTTTGAAATAGGAAAAGAGCCTTTAATCACATTCTTTACCATGTGCAATCATAATATAGTCTAATATCTTTATTTTTTCAACATACATCGCTATTACCCTCGAAAACTAAAACTTTTGACATAGGAAAAGAGGCTTTAATCACATTCTTTACCATTTGCAATCATAAAATAGTCTAATATCCTCATTTTTTCAACATACTAGTAGCTATTACCCTCGAAAACTAAAACTTTTGAAATAGGAAAAGAGCCTTTAATCACATTCTTTACCATTTGCAATCATAAAATAGTCTAATATCTTCATTTTTTTCAACATACGTAACAATTACCCTTGAAAACTAAAACTGTTGAAAGAGGAAAAGAGCCTTTAATCACATTCTTTACCATTTGCAATCATAAAATAGTCTAATATCTTCATTTTTTCAACATACGTAGCTATTACCCTCGAAAACTAAAACTTTTGACATAGGAAAAGAGCCTTTAATCACATTCTTTACCATTTGCAATCATAAAATAGTCTAATATCTTCATTTTTTCAACATACGTAGCTAATACCCTCGAAAACTAAAACTTTTAAAATAGGAAAAGAGCCTTTAATCACATTCTTTACCATGTACAATCATAAAGTAGTCTAATATCTTAATTTTTTCCACAGACAAAGCTATTACCCTCGAAAACTACTTTTGACATAGGAAAAGAGCCTTTAATCACATTCTTTACCATGTGCAATCATAAAATAGTCTAATATCTTCATTTTTTCGACATACGTAGCTATTACCCTCGAAAACTAAAACTTTTGAAATAGGAAACGAGCCTTTAATCACACTCTTTACCATGTGCAATCATAAAATAGTCTAATATCTTTGTTTTTTCAACATACGTAGCTATTACCCTCGAAAACTAAAACTTTTGACATAGGAAAAGAGCCTTTAATCACATTCTTTACCATGTGCAATCATAAAATTGTCTAATATCTTCATTTTTTCAACATACGTAGCTATTACCCTCGAAAACTAAAACTTTTGAAATAGGAAAAGAGCCTTTAATCACATTCTTTACCATTTGCAATCATAAAATAGTCTAATATCTTCATTTTTTCAACATACGTAGCTATTACCCTCGAAAACTAAAACTTTTGAAATAGGAAAAGAGCCTTCAATCACATTCTTTACCATTTGCAATCATAATTTATATCTATCATAGTCTAATATCTTCATTTTTTCCACAGACAAAGCTATTACCCTCGAAAACTAAAACTTTTGAAATAGGAAAAGAGCAATTAATCACATTCTTTACCATTTGCAATCATAAAATAGTCTAATATCTTCACTTTTTCAACATACGTAGCTATTACCCTCGAAAACTAAAACTTTTGAAATAGGAAAAGAGCCTTTAATCACATTCTTTACGATTTGCAATCATAAAATAGTCTAATATCTTCATTTTTTCAACATACTTAGCTATTACCCTCGAAAACTAAAACTTTTGAAATAGGAAAAGAGCCTTTAATTACATTCTTTACCATGTGCAATCATAAAATAGTCTAATATCTTCATTTTTTCAACATACGAAGCTATTACCCTCGAAAACTAAAACTTTTGACATAGAAAAAGAGCCTTTAATCACTTTCTCTACCATGTGCAATCATAAAATTGTCTAATATCTTCATTTTTTCGACAGACAAAGCTATCACCCTCAAAAACTAAAACTTTTGACATAGGAAAAGAGCCTTTAATCACATTCTTTACCATTTGCAATCATAAAATAGTCTAATATCTTCATTTTTTCAACATACGTAGCTATTACCCTCGAAAACTAAAACTTTTGACATAGGAAAAGAGCCTTTAATCACATTCTTTACCATTTGCAATCATAAAATATTCTAATATCTTCATTTTTTCAACATACGTAGCTAATACCCTCGAAAACTAAAACTTTTAAAATAGGAAAAGAGCCTTTAATCACATTCTTTACCATGTACAATCATAAAGTAGTCTAATATCTTAATTTTTTCCACAGACAAAGCTATTACCCTCGAAAACTAAAACTTTTGACATAGGAAAAGAGCCTTTAATCACATTCTTTACCATGTGCAATCATAAAATAGTCTAATATCTTCATTTTTTCGACATACGTAGCTATTACCCTCGAAAACTAAAACTTTTGAAATAGGAAAAGAGCCTTTAATCACACTCTTTACCATGTGCAATCATAAAATAGTCTAATATCTTTGTTTTTTCAACATACGTAGCTATTACCGTCGAAAACTAAAACTTTTGACATAGGAAAAGAGCCTTTAATCACATTCTTTACCATGTGCAATCATAAAATTGTCTAATATCTTCATTTTTTCAACATACGTAGCTATTACCCTCGAAAACTAAAACTTTTGAAATAGGAAAAGAGCCTTTAATCACATTCTTTACCATTTGCAATCATAAAATAGTCTAATATCTTCATTTTTTCAACATACGTAGCTATTACCCTCGAAAACTAAAACTTTTGAAATAGGAAAAGAGCCTTTAATCACATTCTTTACCATTTGCAATCATAATATAGTCTAATATCTTCATTTTTTCCACAGACAAAGCTATTACCCTCGAAAACTAAAACTTTTGAAATAGGAAAAGAGCAATTAATCACATTCTTTACCATTTGCAATCATAAAATAGTCTAATATCTTCACTTTTTCAACATACGTAGCTATTACCCTCGAAAACTAAAACTTTTGAAATAGGAAAAGAGCCTTTAACACACATTCTTTACGATTTGCAATCATAAAATAGTCTAATATCTTCATTTTTTCAACATACGTAGCTATTACCCTCGAAAATTAATACTTTTGACATAAGAAAAGAGCCTTTAATCACATTCTTTACAATTTGCAATCATAAAATAGTCTAATATCTTCATTTTTTTAACATACGTAGCTATAACCCTCGAAAACTAAAACTTTTGACATAGGAAAAGAGCCTTTAATCACAGTCTTTACCATGTACAATCATAAAATTGTCTAATATCTTCATTTTTTCAACATACGTAGCTATTACCCTCGAAAACTAAAACTTTTGAAATAGGAAAAGAGCCTTTAATCACATTCTTTACCATTTGCAATCATAAAATAGTCTAATATCTTCATTTTTTCAACATACGTAGCTATTACCCTCGAAAACTAAAACTTTTGAAATAGGAAAAGAGCCTTTTATCAACAAATTCTTTACCATTTGCAATCATAAAATAGTCTAATATCTTCATTTTTTCAACATACGTAGCTACTACCTTCGAAAACTAAAACTTTTGAAATAGGAAAAGAGCTTTTAATCACATTCTTTACCATTTGCAATCATAAAATAGTCTAATATCTTCATTTTTTCAACATACGTAGCTATTACCCTCGAAAACTAAAACTTTTGACATAAGAAAAGAGCCTTTAATCACATTCTTTACCATTTGCAATCATAAAATAGTCTAATATCTTCATTTTTTCAACATACATAGCTATTACCCTCGAAAACTAAAACTTTTGACATAGGAAAAGAGCCTTTAATCACATTCTTTACCATTTGCAATCATAAAATAGTCTAATATCTTCATTTTTTCAAAATACGTAGCTATTACCCTCGAAAACTAAAACTTTTGAAATAGGAAAAGAGCCTTTAATCACATTCTTTACCATGTACAATCATAAAATAGTCTAATATCTTCATTTTTTCAACATACTTAGCTATTACCCTCGAAAACTAAAACTTTTGAAATAGGAAAAGAGCCTTTAATTACATTCTTTACCATGTGCAATCATAAAATAGTCTAATATCTTCATTTTTTCAACATACGAAGCTATTACCCTCGAAAACTAAAACTTTTGACATAGAAAAAGAGCCTTTAATCACTTTCTCTACCATGTGCAATCATAAAATTGTCTAATATCTTCATTTTTTCGACAGACAAAGCTATCACCCTCAAAAACTAAAACTTTTGACATAGGAAAAGAGCCTTTAATCACATTCTTTACCATGTGCAATCATAAAATAGTCTAATATCTTTATTTTTTCAACATACGTAGCTATTACCCTCGAAAACTAAAACTTTTGAAATAGGAAAAGAGCCTTTAGTCACATTCTTTACCATGTGCAATCATAAAATAGTCTAATATCTTTATTTTTTCAACATACGTCGCTATTACCCTCGAAAACTAAAACTTTTGACATAGGAAAAGAGCCTTTAATTCCATTCTTTACCATGTACAATCATAAAATTGTCTAATATCTTCATTTTTTCAACATACGTAGCTATTACCCTCGAAAACTAAAACTTTTGAAATAGGAAAAGAGCCTTTAATCACATTCTTTACCATTTTCAATCATAAAATAGTCTAATATCTTCATTTTATCAACATACGTAGCTATTACCCTCGAAAACTAAAACTTTTGAAATAGGAAAAGAGCCTTTAATCACATTCTTTACCATTTGCAATCATAAAATAGTCTAATATCTTCATTTTTTCCACAGACAAAGCTATTACCCTCGAAAACTAAAACTTTTGAAATAGGAAAAGAGCCTTTAATCACATTCTTTACCAATTACAATCATAAAATAGTCTAATATCTTCATTTTTTCAACATACGTAGCTATTACCCTCGAAAACTAAAACTTTTGAAATAGGAAAAGAGCCTTTAATCACATTCTTTACCATTTGCAATCATAAACTAGTCTAATATCTTCATTTTTTCAACATACGTAGCTACTACCCTCGAAAACTAAAACTTTTGAAATAGGAAAAGAGCCTTTAATCACATTCTTTACCATTTGCAATCATAAAATAGTCTAATATCTTCATTTTTTCAACATACGTAGCTATTACCCTCGAAAACTAAAACTTTTGACATAAGAAAAGAGCCTTTAATCACATTCTTTACCATTTGCTATCATAAAATAGTCTAATATCTTCATTTTTTTAACATACGTAGCTATTACCCTCGAAAACTAAAACTTTTGAAATAGGAAAAGAGCCTTTTATCACATTCTTTACCATTTGCAATCATAAAATAGTCTAATATCTTCATTTTTTCAACATACGTAGCTACTACCCTCGAAAACTAAAACTTTTGAAATAGGAAAAGAGCCTTTAATCACATTCTTTACCATTTGCAATCATAAAATAGTCTAATATCTTCATTTTTTCAACATACGTAGCTATTACCCTCGAAAACTAAAACTTTTGACATAAGAAAAGAGCCTTTAATCACATTCTTTACCATTTGCAATCATAAAATAGTCTAATATCTTCATTTTTTCAAAATACGTAGCTATTACCCTCGAAAATTAAAACTTTTGAAAGAGGAGAAGAGCCTTTAATCACATTCTTTACCATTTGCAATCATAAAATAGTCTAATATCTTCATTTTTTCAACATACGTAGCTATTACCCTCGAAAACTAAAACTTTTGACATAGGAAAAGAGCCTTTAATCACATTCTTTACCATTTGCAATCATAAAATAGTCTATTATCTTCATTTTTTCAAAATACGTAGCTATTACCCTCGAAAACTAAAACTTTTGACATAGGAAAAGAGCCTTTAATCACATTCTTTACCATATACAATCATAAAATAGTCTAATATCTTCATTTTTTCAACATACTTAGCTATTACCCTCGAAAACTAAAACTTTTGAAATAGGAAAAGAGCCTTTAATTACATTCTTTACCATGTGCAATCATAAAATAGTTTAATATCTTCATTTTTTCAACATACGTAGCTATTACCCTCGAAAGCTAAAACTTTTGACATAGGAAAAGAGCCTTTAATCACTTTCTTTACCATGTGCAATCATAAAATTGTCTAATATCATCATTTTTTCGACAGACAAAGCTATCACCCTCGAAAACTAAAATTTTTGACATAGGAAAAGAGCCTTTAATCACATTCTTTACCATGTGCAATCATAAAATAGTCTAATATCTTTATATTTTCAACATACGTAGCTATTACCCTCGAAAACTAAAACTTTTGAAATAGGAAAAGAGCCTTTAATCACATTCTTTACCATTTGCAATCATAAAATAGTCTAATATCTTCATTTTTTCAACATACGTAGCTATTACCCTCGAAAACTAAAACTTTTGAAATAGGAAAAGAGCCTTTAATCAAATTCTTTACCATGTGCAATCATAAAATAGTCTAATATCTTTATTTTTTCAACATACGTAGCTATTACCCTCGAAAACTAAAACTTTTGAAATAGGAAAAGAGCCTTTAATCACATTCTTTACCATTTGCAATCATAAAATAGTCTAATATCTTCATTTTTTCCACAGACAAAGCTATTACCCTCGAAAACTAAAACTTTTGAAATAGGAAAAGAGCCTTTAATCACATTCTTTACCATTTACAATCATAAAATAGTCTAATATCTTCATTTTTTCAACATAAGTAGCTATTACCCTCGAAAACTAAAACTTTTGAAATAGGAAAAGAGCCTTTTATCACATTCTTTACCATTTGCAATCATAAAATAGTCTAATATCTTCATTTTTTCCACAGACAAAGCTATTACCCTCGAAAACTAAAACTTTTGAAATAGGAAAAGAGCCTTTAATCACATTCTTTACCATTTACAATCATAAAATAGTCTAATATCTTCATTTTTTCAACATAAGTAGCTATTACCCTCGAAAACTAAAACTTTTGAAATAGGAAAAGAGCCTTTTATCACATTCTTTACCATTTGCAATCATAAAATAGTCTAATATCTTCATTTTTTCAATATACGTAGCTACTACCCTCGAAAACTAAATCTTTTGAAATAGGAAAAGAGCCTTTAATCACATTCTTTACCATTTGCAATCATAAAATAGTCTAATATCTTCATTTTTTCAACATACGTAGCTATTACCCTCAAAAACTAAAACTTTTGACATAAGAAAAGAGCCTTTAATCACATTCTTTCCCATTTGCAATCATAAAATAGTCTAATATCATCATTTTTTTAACATACGTAGCTATTACCCTCGAAAACTAAAACTTTTGAAATAGGAAAAGAGCCTTTAATCACATTCTTTACCATTTGCAATCATAAAATAGTCTAATATCTTCATTTTTTCAAAATACGTAGCTATTACCCTCAAAAACTAAAACTTTTGAAAGAGGAAAAGAGCCTTTAATCACATTCTCTACCATTTACAATCATAAAATAGTCTAATATCTTCATTTTTTTAACATACGTAGCTATAACCCTCGAAAACTAAAACTTTTGACATAGGAAAAGAGCCTTTAATCACAGTCTTTACCATGTGCAATCATAAAATTGTCTAATATCTTCATTTTTTCAACATACGTAGCTATTACCCTCGAAAACTGAAACTTTTGAAATAGGAAAAGAGCCTTTAATCACATTCTTTACCATTTGCAATCATAAAATAGTCTAATATCTTCATTTTTTCAACATACGTAGCTATTACCCTCGAAAACTAAAACTTTTGAAATAGGAAAAGAGCCTTTTATCACATTCTTTACCATTTGCAATCATAAAATAGTCTAATATCTTCATTTTTTCAACATACGTAGCTACTACCCTCGAAAACTAAAACTTTTGAAATAGGAAAAGAGCCTTTAATCACATTCTTTACCATTTGCAATCATAAAATAGTCTAATATCTTCATTTTTTCAACATACGTAGCTATTACCCTCGAAAACTAAAACTTTTGAAATAGGAAAAGAGCCTTTTATCACATTCTTTACCATTTGCAATCATAAAATAGTCTAATATCTTCATTTTTTCAACATACGTAGCTATAACCCTCGAAAACTAAAACTTTTGACATAGGAAAAGAGCCTTTAATCACAGTCTTTACCATGTGCAATCATAAAATTGTCTAATATCTTCATTTTTTCAACATACTTAGCTATTACCCTCGAAAACTAAAACTTTTGAAATAGGAAAAGAGCCTTTAATCACATTCTTTACCATTTGCAATCATAAAATAGTCTAATATCTTCATTTTTTCAACATACGTAGCTATTACCCTCGAAAACTAAAACTTTTGAAATAGGAAAAGAGCCTTTTATCACATTCTTTACCATTTGCAATCATAAAATAGTCTAATATCTTCATTTTTTCAACATACGTAGCTACTACCCTCGAAAACTAAAACTTTTGAAATAGGAAAAGAGCCTTTAATCACATTCTTTACCATTTGCAATCATAAAATAGTCTAATATCTTCATTTTTTCAACATACGTAGCTATTACCCTCGAAAACTAAAACTTTTGAAATAGGAAAAGAGCCTTTTATCACATTCTTTACCATTTGCAATCATAAAATAGTCTAATATCTTCATTTTTTAAACATACGTAGCTATTACCCTCGAAAACTAAATTTTTTGAAATAGGAAAAGGGCCTTTTATCACATTCTTTACCATTTGCAATCATAAAATAGTCTAATATCTTCATTTTTCAACATACGTAGCTATTACCCTCGAAAACTAAAACTTTTGAAATAGGAAAAGAGCCTTTTATCACATTGTTTACCATTTGCAATCATAAAATAGTCTAATATCTTCATTTTTCAACATACGTAGCTACTACCCTCGAAAACTAAAACTTTTGAAATAGGAAAAGAGCCTTTAATCACATTCTTTACCATTTGCAATCATAAAATAGTCTAATATCTTCATTTTTTCAACATACGTAGCTATTACCCTCGAAAATTAAAACTTTTGAAAGAGGAGAAGAGCCTTTAATCACATTCTTTACCATTTGCAATCATAAAATAGTCTAATATCTTCATTTTTTCAAAATACGTAGCTATTACCCTTGAAAACTAAAACTTTTGACATAGGAAAAGAGCCTTTAATCACATTCTTTACCATGTACAATCATAAAATAGTCTAATATCTTCATTTTTTCAACATACTTAGCTATTACCCTCGAAAACTAAAACTTTTGAAATAGGAAAAGAGCCTTTAATTACATTCTTTACACAAAAGAATGTGACACTACATAGTGTTTTCAGAAAAAACTACATTCTATTACCCTCGAAAACTAAAACTTTTGACATAGGAAAAGAGCCTTTAATCACTTTCTTTACCATGTGCAATCATAAAATAGTCTAATATCTTTATTTTTTCAACATACGTAGCTATTACCCTCGAAAACTAAAACTTTTGAAATAGGAAAAGAGCCTTTAATCACATTCTTTACCATGTGCAATCATAAAATAGTCTAATATCTTTATTTTTTCAACATACGTAGCTATTACCCTCGAAAACTAAAACTTTTGAAATAGGAAAAGAGCCTTTAATCACATTCTTTACCATGTGCAATCATAAAATAGTCTAATATCTTTATTTTTACAACATACGTCGCTATTACCCTCGAAAACTAAAACTTTTGACATAGGAAAAGAGCCTTTAATCACATTCTTTACCATGTGCAATCATAAAATTGTCTAATATCTTCACGAAAACTAAAACTACTTACCATAAAACATTCTTTACCATGTGCAATCATAAAATTGTCTAATATCTTCTCGAAAACGAAAACTAAAAATGTGCAATCATAAAATAGTCTAATATCTTTATTTTTTCAACATACGTAGCTATTACCCTCAAAAACTAAAACTTTTGAAAGAGGAAAAGAGCCTTTAATCACATTCTTTACCATTTGCAATCATAAAATAGTCTAATATCTTCATTTTTTCAACATACGTAGCTATTACCCTCGAAAACTAAATCTTTTGACATAGGAAAAGAGCCTTTAATCACATTCTTTACCATGTGCAATCATAGAATAGTCTAATATCTTCATTTTTTCGACATACGTAGCTATTACCCTCAAAAACTTAAACTTTTGAAATAGAAAAAGAGCCTTTAATCACATTCTTTACCATGTGCAATCATAAAATAGTCTAATATTTTCATTTTTTCAACATAAGTAGCTATTATCCTCGAAAACTAAAACTTTTGACATAGGAAAAGAGCCTTTAATCACATTCTTTACCATGTGCAATCATAAAATTGTCTAATATCTTCATTTTTTCCACAGACAAAGCTATTACCCTCGAAAACTAAAACTTTTGACATAGGAAAAGAGCCTTTAATCACATTCTTTACCATGTGCAATCATAAAATAGTCTAATATCTTCATTTTTTCAACATACGTAGCTATTACCCTCGAAAACTAAAACTTTTGAAATAGGAAAAGAGCCCTTAATCACATTCTTTACCATGTGCAATCATAAAATAGTCTAATTAAAGACTAAATAGTCTAATAGTCTCTTTACCATTTGCAATCATAAAATAGTCTAATATCTTCATTTTTTCAACATACGTAGCTATTACCCTCGAAAACTAAAACTTTTGACATAGGAAAAGAGCCTTTAATCACATTCTTTACCATTCGCAATCATAAATAGTCTAATATCTTCATTTTTTCAACATACGTAGCTATTACCCTCAAAAACTAAAACTTTTGAAAGAGGAAAAGAGCCTTTAATCACGTTCTTTACCATTTCCAATCATAAAATAGTCTAGTATCTTCACTTTTTGAACATACGTAGCTATTACCCTCGAACACTAAAACTTTTGACATAGGAAAAGAGCCTTTAATCACATTCTTTACCATGTGCAATCATAAAATGGTCTAATATCTTTATTTTTTCAACATACGTAGCTATTACCCTCGAAAACTAAAACTTTTGACGTAGGAAAAGAGCCTTTAATCACATTCTTTACCATGTGCAATCATAAAATAGTCCAATATCTTCATTTTTTCAACATACGTAGCTATTACCCTCGAAAACTAAAACTTTTGAAATAGGAAAAGAGCCTTTAATCACATTCTTTACCATGTGCAATCATAAAATAGTCTAATATCTTCATTTTTTCAACATAAGTAGCTATTACCCTCGAAAACTAAAACTTTTGAAATAGGAAAAGAGCCTTTAATCACATTCTTTACCATATGCAATCATAAAATTGTCTAATATCTTCATTTTTTCCACAGACAAAGCTATTACCCTCGAAAACTAAAACTTTTGACATAGGAAAAGAGCCTTTAATCACATTCTTTACCATATGGAATCATAAAATAGTCTAATATCTTCATTTTTTCAACATACGTAGCTATTACCCTCGAAAACTAAAACTTTTGAAATAGGAAAAGAGCCCTTAATCACATTCTTTACCATGTGCAATCATAAAATAGTCTAATATCTTCATTTTTTCAACATACCTTGCTATTACCCTCGAAAACTAAAACTTTTGACATAGGAAAAGAGCCTTTAATCACATTCTTTACCATATGCAATCATAAAATTGTCTAATATCTTCATTTTTTCAACATACGTAGCTATTACCCTCGAAAACTAAAACTTTTGAAATAGGAAAATAGCCTTTAATCACATTCTTTACCATTTGCAATCATAAAATAGTCTAATATCTTCATTTTTTCAACATACGTAGTTATTACCCTCGAAAACTAAAACTTTTGAAATAGGAAAAGAGCCTTTAATCACATTCTTTACCATTTGCAATCATAAAATAGTCTAATATCTTCATTTTTTCCACAGACGAAGCTATTACCCTCGAAAACTAAAACTTTTGAAATAGGAAAAGAACCTTTAATCACATTCTTTACCATTGGCAATCATCTAATAGTCTAATATCTTCATTTTTTCAACATACGTAGCTATTACCCTCGAAAACTAAAACTTTTGAAATAGGAAAAGAGCCTTTAATCACATTCTTTACCATTTGCAATCATAAAATAGTCTAATATCTTCATTTTTTCCACAGACAAAGCTATTACCCTCGAAAACTAAAACTTTTGAAATAGGAAAAGAACCTTTAATCACATTCTTTACCATTTGCAATCATAAACTAGTCTAATATCTTCATTTTTTCAACATACGTAGCTATTACCCTCGAAAACTAAAACTTCTGAAATAGGAAAAGAGCCTTTAATCACATTCTTTACCATTTGCAATCGTAAAATAGTCTAATATCTTCATTTTTTCAACATACGTAGCTATTACCCTCGAAAACAAAAACTTTCGAAATAGGAAAACAGCCTTTAATCACATTCTTTACCATTTGCAATCTTAAAATAGTCTAATACCTTCATTTTTTCAACATACGTAGCTATTACCCTCGAAAACTAAAACTTTTGACATAAGAAAAGAGCCTCTAATCACATTCTTTACAATTTGCAATCATAAAATAGTCTAATATCTTCATTTTTTCAACATACGTAGCTATTACCCTCGAAAACTAAAACTTTTGAAATAGGAAAAGAGCCTTTAATCACATTCTTTACCATTTGCAATCATAAACTAGTCTAATATCTTCATTTTTTCAACATACGTAGCTATTACCCTCGAAAACTAAAACTTTTGACATAGGAAAAGAGCCTTTAATCACATTCTTTACCATTCGCAATCATAAAATAGTCTAATATCTTCATTTTTTCAACATACGTAGCTATTACCCTCAAAAACTAAAACTTTTGAAAGAGGAAAAGAGCCTTTAATCACATTCTTTACCATTTTCAATCATAAAATAGTCTAGTATCTTCATTTTATCAACATACGTAGCTATTACCCTCGAAAACTAAATCTTTTGACATAGGAAAAGAGCCTTTAATCACATTCTTTACCATGTGCAATCATAAAATAGTCTAATATCTTCATTTTTTCGACATACGTAGCTATTACCCTCGAAAACTAAAACT
>NW_027066191.1:0-19327 GCF_032884065.1 Artemia franciscana
GCAAATGGTAAAGAATGTGATTAAAGGCTCTTTTCCTATTTCAAAAGTTTTAGTTTTCGAGGGTAATAGCTTTGCCTTTGGAAAAAATGAAGATATTAGACAATTTTGTGATTGCACATGGTAAAGAATGTGATTAAAGGCTCTTTTCCTATTTCAAAAGCTTTAGTTTTCGAGGGTAATAACTACGTATGTTGAAAAAATGAAGATATTAGACTATTTTATGATTGCAAATCGTAAAGAATGTGATTAAAGGCTCTTTTCCTATTTCAAAAGTTTTAGTTTTCGAGGGTAATAGCTACGTATGTTGAAAAAATGAAGATATTAGACTATTTTATGATTGCAAATGGTAAAGAATGTGATTAAAGGCTCTTTTCCTATGTCAAAAGTTTTAGTTTTCGAGGGTAATAGCTACGTATGTTGAACAAAAGGAAGATATTAGACTATTTTATGATTGCAAATGGTAAAGAATGTGATTAATTTCTCTTTTCCTATTTCAAAAGTTTTAGTTTTCGAGGGTAATAGCTATGTCTGTGGAAAAAATGAAGATATTAGACTATTTTATAATTGCAATTGGTAAAGAATGTGATTAAAGGCTCTTTTCCTATTCCAAAAGTTTTAATTTTCGAGGGTAATAGCTATGTCTGTGGAAAAAATGAAGATATTAGACTATTTTATGATTGCAAATGGTAAAGAATGTGATTAAAGGCTCTTTTCCTATGTCAAAAGTTTTAGTTTTCGAGGGTAATAGCAACGTATGTTGAAAAAATGAAGATATTAGACTATTTTATGATTGCACATGGTAAAGAATGTGATTGAAGGCTCTTTTCCTATTTCAAAAGTTGAAAAAAACGAAAATATTAGACTATTTTATGATTGCAAATGGTAAAGAATGTGATTAAAGGCTCTTTTCCTATGTCAAAAGTTTTAGTTTTCGAGGTTAATAGCTACGTATGTTGAAAAAATGAAGATATTAGACAATTTTATGGTTGCAAATGGTAAAGAATGTGATTAAAGGCTCTTTTCCTATTTCAAAAGTTTTAGTTTTCGAGGGTAATAGCTTTGTCTGTGGAAAAAATGAAGATATTAGACTATTTTATGATTGCAAATGGTAAAGAATGTGATTAAAGGCTCTTTTCCTATTTCAAAAGTTTTAGTTTTCGGGGGTAAGAGCTACGTATGTTGAAAAATTGAAGATATTAGGACTATTTTATGATTGCAAATGGTAAAGAATGTGATTAAAGGCTCTTTTCCTATTTCAAAAGTTTTAGTTTTCGGGGGTAAGAAATACGTATGTTGAAAAAAATAAAGATATTAGACAATTTTATGATTGCACATGGTAAAGAATGTGATTAAAGGCTCTTTTCCTATTTCAAAAGCTTTAGTTTTCGAGGGTAATAGCTATGTATGTTGAAAAAATGAAGATATTAGACTATTTTATGATTGCAAATGGTAAAGAATGTGATTAAAGGCTCTTTTCCTATTTCAAAAGTTTTAGTTTTAAAGGGTAATAGCTACGTATGTTGAAAAAATGAAGATATTAGACTATTTTATGATTGCAAATGGTAAAGAATGTGATTAAAGGCTCTTTTCCTATGTCAAAAGTTTTAGTTTTCGAGGGTAATAGCTACGAATGTTCAAAAAAATGAAGATATTAGACTATTTTATGATTGCAAATGGTAAAGAATGTGATTAAAGGCTCTTTTCCTATTTCAAAAGTTATAGTTTTCGGGGGTAAGAGCTACGTATGTTGAAAAAATGAAGATATTAGACTATTTTATGATTGCAAATGGTAAAGAATGTGATTAAAGGCTCTTTTCCTATTTCAAAAGTTTTAGTTTTCGAGGGTAATAGCTACGTATGTTGAAAAAATGAAGATATTAGACTATTTTATGATTGCACATGGTAAAGAATGTGATTAAAGGCTCTTTTCCTATTTCAAAAGTTTTAGTTTTCGAGGGTAATAGCTACGTATGTTGAAAAAATGAAGATATTAGACTATTTTATGATTGCAAATGGTAAAGAATGTGATTAAAGGCTCTTTTCCTATTTTAAAAGTTTTAGTTTTCGAGGCTAATAGCTACGTATGTTGAAAAAATGAAGATATTAGACTATTTTATGATTGCAAATGGTAAAGAATGTGATTAAAGGCTCTTTTCCTATTTCAAAAGTTTTAGTTTTCGAGGATAATAGCTATGTCTGTGGAAAAAATTAAGATATTAGACTATTTTATGATTGCAAATGGTAAAGAATGTGATTAAAGGCTCTTTTCCTATGTCAAAAGTTTTAGTTTTTGAGGGTAATAGCTACGTATGTTGAAAAAATAAGATATTAGACTATTTTATGATTCCAAATGGTAAAGAATGTGATTAAAGGCTCTTTTCCTATTTCAAAAGTTTTAGTTTTCGAGGGTAATAGCTACGTATGTTGAAAAAATGAAGATATTAGACTATTTTATGATTGCAAATGGTAAACTATGTGATTAAAGGCTCTTTTCCTATGTCAAAAGTTTTAGTTTTCGAGGGAAATAGCTACGTATGTTGAAAAAATGAAGATATTAGACTATTTTATGATTGCAAATGGTAAAGAATGTGATTAAAGGCTCTTTTCCTATGTCAAAAGTTTTAGTTTTCGAGGGTAATAGCTACGTATGTTGAAAAAATGAAGATATTAGACAATTTTATGATTGCACATGGTAAAGAATGTGATTAAAGGCTCTTTTCCTATTTCAAAAGTTTTAGTTTTCGAGGGTAATAGCTTTGTCTGTGGAAAAAATTAAGATATTAGACTACTTTATGATTGCAAATGGTAAAGAATGTGATTAAAGGCTCTTTTCCTATTTCAAAAGTTTTAGTTTTCGGGGATAAGAGCTACGTATGTTGAAAAATGAAGATATTAGACTATTTTATGATTGCAAATGGTAAAGAATGTGATTAAAGGCTCTTTTCCTATTTCAAAAGTTATAGTTTTCGGGGGTAAGAAATACGTATGTTGAAAAAATGAAGATATTAGACTATTTTATGATTGCAAATGGTAAAGAGTGTGATTAAAGGATCTTTTCCTATTTCAAAAGTTTTAGTTTTCGAGGGTAATAGCTATGTCTGTGGAAAAAATGAAGATATTAGACTATTTTATGATTGCAAATGGTAAAGAGTGTGATTAAAGGCTCTTTTCCAATTTCAAAAGTTTTAGTTTTCGAGGGTAATTGCTTTGCCTGTGGAAAAAATGAAGATATTAGACAATTTTGTGATTTCACATGGTAAAGAATGTGATTAAAGGCTCTTTTCCTATTTCAAAAGCTTTAATTTTCGAGGGTAATAACTACGTATGTTGAAAAAATGAAGATATTAGACTATTTTATGATTGAAAATGGTAAAGAATGTGATTAAAGGCTCTTTTCCTATTTCAAAAGTTTTAGTTTTCGAGGGTAATAGCTACGTATGTTGAAAAAATGAAGATATTAGACTATTTTATGATTGCAAATGGTAAAGAATGTGATTAAAGGCTCTTTTCCTATTTCAAAAGTTTTAGTTTTCGAGGGTAATACCTATGTCTGTGGAAAAAATGAAGATATTAGACTATTTTATAATTGCACATGGTAAAGAATGTCATTAAAGGCTCTTTTCCTATTCCAAAAGTTTTAATTTTCGAGGGTAATAGCTATGTCTGTGGAAAAAATGAAGATATTAGACTATTTTATGATTGCAAATGGCAAAGAATGTGATTAAAGACTCTTTTCCTATGTCAAAAGTTTTAGTTTTCGAGGGTAATAGCAACGTATGTTGAAAAAATGAAGATATTAGACTATTTTATGATTGCACATGGTAAAGAATGTGATTGAAGGCTCTTTTCCTATTTCAAAAGTTTTAGTTTTCGAGGGTAAGAGCTTTGTCTGTGGAAAAAATGAAGATAATAGACAATTTTATGATTGCACATGGTAAAGAATGTGATTAAAGGCTCTTTTCCTATTTCAAAAGTTTTAGTTTTTGAGGGTAATAGCTACGTATGTTGAAAAAATGAAGATATTAGACTATTTTATGATTGCAAATGGTAAAGAATGTGATTAAAGGCTCTTTTCCTATTTTAAAAGTTTTAGTTTTCGAGGCTAATAGCTACGTATGTTGAAAAAATGAAGATATTAGACTATTTTATGATTGCAAATGGTAAAGAATGTGATTAAAGGCTCTTTTCCTATTTCAAAAGTTTTAGTTTTCGAGGATAATAGCTATGTCTGTGGAAAAAATTAAGATATTAGACTATTTTATGATTGCAAATGGTAAACAATGTGATTAAAGGCTCTTTTCCTATGTCAAAAGTTTTAGTTTTTGAGGGTAATAGCTACGTATGTTGAAAAAATAAGATATTAGACTATTTTATGATTCCAAATGGTAAAGAATGTGATTAAAGGCTCTTTTCCTATTTCAAAAGTTTTAGTTTTCGAGGGTAATAGCTACGTATGTTGAAAAAATGAAGATATTAGACTATTTTATGATTGCAAATGGTAAACTATGTGATTAAAGGCTCTTTTCCTATGTCAAAAGTTTTAGTTTTCGAGGGAAATAGCTACGTATGTTGAAAAAATGAAGATATTAGACTACTTTATGATTGCAAATGGTAAAGAATGTGATTAAAGGCTCTTTTCCTATTTCAAAAGTTTTAGTTTTCGGGGGTAAGAGCTACGTATGTTGAAAAATGAAGATATTAGACTATTTTATGATTGCAAATGGTAAAGAATGTGATTAAAGGCTCTTTTCCTATTTCAAAAGTTATAGTTTTCGAGGGTAAGAAATACGTATGTTGAAAAAATGAAGATATTAGACTATTTTATGATTGTAAATGGTAAAGAATGTGATTAAAGGCTCTTTTCCTATTTCAAAAGTTTTAGTTTTCGAGGGTAATAGCTTTGCCTGTGGAAAAAATGAAGATATTAGACAATTTTGTGATTGCACATGGTAAAGAATGTGATTAAAGGCTCTTTTCCTATTTCAAAAGCTTTAGTTTTCGAGGGTAATAACTACGTATGTTGAAAAAATGAAGATACTAGACTATTTTATGATTGCAAATGGTAAAGAATGTGATTAAAGGCTCTTTTCCTATTTCAAAAGTTTTAGTTTTCGAGGGTAATAGCTATGTCTGTGGAAAAAATGAGGATATTAGACTATTTTATGATTGCAAATGGTAAAGAATGTGATTAAAGGCTCTTTTCCTATTTCAAAAGCTTTAGTTTTCGAGGGTAATAACTACGTATGTTGAAAAAATGAAGATATTAGACTATTTTATGATTGCAAATGGTAAAGAATGTGATTAAAGGCTCTTTTCCTATTTCAAAAGTTTTAGTTTTCGAGGGTAATAGCTACGTATGTTGAAAAAATGAAGATATTAGACTATTTTATGATTGCAAATGGTAAAGAATGTGATTAAAGGCTCTTTTCCTATGTCAAAAGTTTTAGTTTTCGAGGGTAATAGCTACGTATGTTGAAAAAATGAAGATATTAGACTATTTTATGATTGCAAATGGTAAAGAATGTGATTAAAGGCTCTTTTCCTATTTCAAAAGTTTTAGTTTTCGAGGGTAATAGCTATGTCTGTGGAAAAAATGAAGATATTAGACTATTTTATAATTGCAATTGGTAAAGAATGTGATTAAAGGCTCTTTTCCTATTCCAAAAGTTTTAATTTTCGAGGGTAATAGCTATGTCTGTGGAAAAAATGAAGATATTAGACTATTTTATGATTGCAAATGGTAAAGAATGTGATTAAAGGCTCTTTTCATATGTCAAAAGTTTTAGTTTTCGAGGGTAATAGCAACGTATGTTGAAAAAATGAAGATATTAGACTATTTTATGATTGCACATGGTAAAGAATGTGATTGAAAAAATGAAGATATTAGACTATTTTATGATTGCAAATGGTAAAGAATGTGATTAAAGGCTCTTTTCCTATTTCAAAAGTTTTAGTTTTCGAGGGTAATAGCTACGTATGTTGAAAAAATGAAGATATTAGACTATTTTATGATTGCACATGGTAAAGAATGTGATTAAAGGCTCTTTACCTATTTCAAAAGTTTTAGTTTTCGAGGGTAATAGCTACGTATGTTGAAAAAATGAAGATATTAGACTATTTTATGATTGCAAATGGTAAAGAATGTGATTAAAGGCTCTTTTCCTATTTTAAAAGTTTTAGTTTTCGAGGCTAATAGCTACGTATGTTGAAAAAATGAAGATATTAGACTATTTTATGATTGCAAATGGTAAAGAATGTGATTAAAGGCTCTTTTCCTATTTCAAAAGTTTTAGTTTTCGAGGATAATAGCTATGTCTGTGGAAAAAATTAAGATATTAGACTATTTTATGATTGCAAATGGTAAAGAATGTGATTAAAGGCTCTTTTCCAATGTCAAAAGTTTTAGTTTTTGAGGGTAATAGCTACGTATGTTGAAAAAATAAGATATTAGACTATTTTATGATTCCAAATGGTAAAGAATGTGATTAAAGGCTCTTTTCCTATTTCAAAAGTTTTAGTTTTCGAGGGTAATAGCTACGTATGTTGAAAAAATGAAGATATTGGACTATTTTATGATTGCAAATGGTAAACTATGTGATTAAAGGCTCTTTTCCTATGTCAAAAGTTTTAGTTTTCGAGGGAAATAGCTACGTATGTTGAAAAAATGAAGATATTAGACTATTTTATGATTGCAAATGGTAAAGAATGTGATTAAAGGCTCTTTTCCTATGTCAAAAGTTTTAGTTTTCGAGGGTAATAGCTACGTATGTTGAAAAAATGAAGATATTAGACAATTTTATGATTGCACATGGTAAAGAATGTGATTAAAGGCTCTTTTCCTATTTCAAAAGTTTTAGTTTTCGAGGGTAATAGCTTTGTCTGTGGAAAAAATTAAGATATTAGACTACTTTATGATTGCAAATGGTAAAGAATGTGATTAAAGGCTCTTTTCCTATTTCAAAAGTTTTAGTTTTCGGGGGTAAGAGCTACGTATGTTGAAAAATGAAGATATTAGACTATTTTATGATTGCAAATGGTAAAGAATGTGATTAAAGGCTCTTTTCCTATTTCAAAAGTTTTAGTTTTCGAGGGTAATAGCTCTGCCTGTGGAAAAAATGAAGATATTAGACAATTTTGTGATTGCACATGGTAAAGAATGTGATTAAAGGCTCTTTTCCTATTTCAAAAGCTTTAGTTTTCGAGGGTAATAACTACGTATGTTGAAAAAATGAAGATATTAGACTATTTTATGATTGCAAATGGTAAAGAATGTGATTAAAGGCTCTTTTCCTATTTCAAAAGTTTTAGTTTTCGAGGGTAATACCTATGTCTGTGGAAAAAATGAAGATATTAGACTATTTTATAATTGCACATGGTAAAGAATGTGATTAAAGGCTCTTTTCCTATTCCAAAAGTTTTAATTTTCGAGGGTAATAGCTATGTCTGTGGAAAAAATGAAGATATTAGACTATTTTATGATTGCAAATGGTAAAGAATGTGATTAAAGGCTCTTTTCCTATGTCAAAAGTTTTAGTTTTCGAGGGTAATAGCAACGTATGTTGAAAAAATGAAGATATTAGACTATTTTATGATTGCACATGGTAAAGAATGTGATTGAAGGCTCTTTTCCTATTTCAAAAGTTGAAAAAACGAAAATATTAGACTATTTTATGATTGCAAATGGAAAAGAATGTGATTAAAGGCTCTTTTCCTATGTCAAAAGTTTTAGTTTTCGAGGGTAATAGCTACGTATGTTGAAAAAATGAAGATATTAGACAATTTTATGGTTGCACATGGTAAAGAATGTGATTAAAGGCTCTTTTTCTATTTCAAAAGTTTTAGTTTTCGAGGGTAATAGCTTTGTCTGTGGAAAAAATGAAGATATTAGACTATTTTATGATTGCAAATGGTAAAGAATGTGATTAAAGGCTCTTTTCCTATTTCAAAAGTTTTAGTTTTCGGGGGTAAGAGCTACGTATGTTGAAAAATTGAAGATATTAGACTATTTTATGATTGCAAATGGTAAAGAATGTGATTAAAGGCTCTTTTCCTATTTCAAAAGTTTTAGTTTTCGGGGGTAAGAAATACGTATGTTGAAAAAATGAAGATATTAGACAATTTTATGATTGCACATGGTAAAGAATGTGATTAAAGGCTCTTTTCCTATTTCAAAAGCTTTAGTTTTCGAGGGTAATAGCTACGTATGTTGAAAAATGAAGATATTAGACTATTTTATGATTGCAAATGGTAAAGAATGTGATTAAAGGCTCTTTTCCTATGTCAAAAGTTTTAGTTTTCGAGGGTAATAGCTACGTATGTTGAAAAAATGAAGATATTAGACTATTTTATGATTGCAAATGGTAAAGAATGTGATTAAAGGCTCTTTTCCTATTTCAAAAGTTTTAGTTTTCGAGGGTAATAGCTACGTATGTTGAAAAAATGAAGATATTAGACTATTTTATGATTGCAAATGGTAAAGAATGTGATTAAAGGCTCTTTTCCTATGTCAAAAGTTTTAGTTTTCGAGGGTAATAGCTACGTATGTTGAAAAAATGAAGATATTAGACTATTTTATGATTGCAAATGGTAAAGAATGTGATTAAAGGCTCTTTTCCTATTTCAAAAGTTTTAGTTTTCGAGGCTAATAGCTACGTATGTTGAAAAAATGAAGATATTAGACTATTTTATGATTGCAAATGGTAAAGAATGTGATTAAAGGCTCTTTTCCTATTTCAAAAGTTTTAGTTTTCGAGGATAATAGCTATGTCTGTGGAAAAAATTAAGATATTAGACTATTTTATGATTGCAAATGGTAAAGAATGTGATTAAAGGCTCTTTTCCTATGTCAAAAGTTTTAGTTTTTGAGGGTAATAGCTACGTATGTTGAAAAAATAAGATATTACACTATTTTATGATTCCAAATGGTAAAGAATGTGATTAAAGGCTCTTTTCCTATTTCAAAAGTTTTAGTTTTCGAGGGTAATAGCTACGTATGTTGAAAAAATGAAGATATTAGACTATTTTATGATTGCAAATGGTAAACTATGTGATTAAAGGCTCTTTTCCTATGTCAAAAGTTTTAGTTTTCGAGGGAAATAGCTACGTATGTTGAAAAAATGAAGATATTAGACTATTTTATGATTGCAAATGGTAAAGAATGTGATTAAAGGCTCTTTTCCTATGTCAAAAGTTTTAGTTTTCGAGGGTAATAGTTACGTATGTTGAAAAAATGAAGATATTAGACAATTTTATGATTGCACATGGTAAAGAATGTGATTAAAGGCTCTTTTCCTATTTCAAAAGTTTTAGTTTTCGAGGGTAATAGCTTTGTCTGCGGAAAAAATTAAGATATTAGACTACTTTATGATTGCAAATGGTAAAGAATGTGATTAAAGGCTCTTTTCCTATTTCAAAAGTTATAGTTTTCGGGGGTAAGAAATACGTATGTTGAAAAAATGAAGATATTAGACTATTTTATGATTGCAAATGGTAAAGAATGTGATTAAAGGCTCTTTTCCTATTTCAAAAGTTTTAGTTTTCGAGGGTAATAGCTTTGCCTGGGGAAAAAATGAAGATATTAGACAATTTTGTGATTGCACATGGTAAAGAATGTGATTAAAGGCTCTTTTCCTATTTCAAAAGCTTTAGTCTTCGAGGGTAATAACTACGTATGTTGAAAAAATGAAGATATTAGACTATTTTATGATTGCAAATGGTAAAGAATGTGATTAAAGGCTCTTTTCCTATTTCAAAAGTTTTAGTTTTCGAGGGTAATAGCTACGTATGTTGAAAAAATGAAGATATTAGACTATTTTATGATTGCAAATGGTAAAGAATGTGATTAAAGGCTCTTTTCCTATTTCAAAAGTTTTAGTTTTCGAGGGTAATACGTATGTCTGTGGAAAAAAATGAAGATATTAGACTATTTTATAATTGCACATGGTAAAGAATGTGATTAAAGGCTCTTTTCCTATTCCAAAAGTTTTAATTTTCGAGGGTAATAGCTATGTCTGTGGAAAAAATGAAGATATTAGACTATTTTATGATTGCACATGGTAAAGAATGTGATTGAAGGCTCTTTTCCTATTTCAAAAGTTTTAGTTTTCGAGGGTAAGAGCTTTGTCTGTGGAAAAAATGAAGATATTAGACAATTTTATGATTGCACATGGTAAAGAATGTGATTAAAGGCTCTTTTCCTATTTCAAAAGTTTTAGTTTTTGAGGGTAATAGCTACGTATGTTGAAAAAATGAAGATATTAGACTATTTTATGATTGCAAATGGTAAAGAGTGTGATTAAAGGATCTTTTCCTATTTATCTAGGATCTTTCCTATTTTTCTATTTAAAGAATGTGATTAAAGGCTCTTTTCCAATTTCAAAAGTTTTAATTTTCGAGGGTAATAGCTACGTATGTTGAAAAAATGAAGATATTAGACTATTTTATGATTGCACATGGTAAAGAATGTGATTAAAGGCTCTTTTCCTATTTCAAAAGTTTTAGTTTTCGAGGGTAATAGCTACGTATGTTGAAAAAATGAAGATATTAGACTATTTTATGATTGCAAATGGTAAAGAATGTGATTAAAGGCTCTTTTCCTATTTTAAAAGTTTTAGTTTTTGAGGCTAATAGCTACGTATGTTTAAAAAATGAAGATATTAGACTATTTTAAGATTGCAAATGGTAAAGAATGTGATTAAAGGCTCTTTTCCTATTTCAAAAGTTTTAGTTTTCGAGGATAATAGCTATGTCTGTGGAAAAAATTAAGATATTAGACTATTTTATGATTGCAAATGGTAAAGAATGTGATTAAAGGCTCTTTTCCTATTTCAAAAGTTTTAGTTTTTGAGGGTAATAGCTATGTCTGTGGAAAAAATTAAGATATTAGACTATTTTATGATTGCAAATGGTAAAGAATGTGATTAAAGGCTCTTTTCCTATGTCAAAAGTTTTGGTTTTTGAGGGTAACAGCTACGTATGTTGAAAGAATAAGATATTAGACTATTTTATGATTCCAAATGGTAAAGAATGTGATTAAAGGCTCTTTTCCTATTTCAAAAGTTTTAGTTTTCAAGGGTAATAGCTACGTATGTTGAAAAAATGAAGATATTAGACTATTTTATGATTGCACATGGTAAAGAATGTGATTAAAGGCTATTTTCCTTTTTCAAAAGTTATAATTTTCGAGGGTAATAGCTTTGTCTGTGGAAAAAATGAAGATATTAGACTATTTTATGATTGCAAATGGTAAAGAATGTGATTAAAGGCTCTTTTCCTATTTCAAAAGTTTTAGTTTTCGGGGGTAAGAGCTACGTATGTTGAAAAATGAAGATATTAGGACTATTTTATGATTGCAAATGGTAAAGAATGTGATTAAAGGCTCTTTTCCTATTTCAAAAGTTTTAGTTTTCGGGGGTAAGAGCTACGTATGTTAAAAAAATGAAGATATTAGACTATTTTATGATTGCAAATGGTAAAGAATGTGATTAAAGGCTCTTTTCCTATTTCAAAAGTTTTAGTTTTCGAGGGTAATAGCTTTGTCTGTGGAAAAAATGAAGATATTAGACAATTTTATGATTGCACATGGTAAAGAATGTGATTAAAGGCTCTTTTCCTATTTCAAAAGTTTTAGTTTTCGAGGGTAATAACTACGTATGTTGAAAAAAATGAAGATATTAGACTATTTTATGATTGCAAATGGTAAAGAATGTGATTAAAGGCTCTTTTCCTATTTCAAAAGTTTTAGTTTTCGAGGGTAATAGCTACGTATGTTGGAAAAATGAAGATATAGACTATTTTATGATTGCAAATGGTAAAGAATGTGATTTAAAGGCTCTTTTCCTATGTCAAAAGTTTTAGTTTTCGAGGGTAATAGCTACGTATGTTGAAAAAATGAAGATATTAGACTATTTTATGATTGCAAATGGTAAAGAATGTGATTAAAGGCTCTTTTCCTATTTCAAAAGTTTTATTTTTCGAGGGTAATAGCTATGTCTGTGGAAAAAAATGAAGATATTAGACTATTTTATAATTGCACATGGTAAAGAATGTGATTAAAGGCTCTTTTCCTATTCCAAATGTTTTAATTTTCGAGGGTAATAGCTATGTCCGTGGAAAAAATGAAGATAATAGACTATTTTATGATTGCAAATGGTAAAGAATGTGATTAAAGGCTCTTTTCCTATGTCAAAAGTTTTAGTTTTTGAGGGTAATAGCTACGTATGTTGAAAAAATGAAGATATTAGACTATTTTATGATTGCAAATGGTAAAGAGTGTGATTAAAGGATCTTTTCCTATTTCAAAGTTTTAGTTTTCGAGGGGTAATAGCTATGTCTGTGGACAAAAATGAAGATATTAGACTATTTTATGATTGCAAATGGTAAAGAATGTGATTAAAGGCTCTTTTCCTATTTCAAAAGTTCTAGTTTTCGAGGGGTAATAGCTACGTGTGTTGAAAAAATGAAGATATTAGACTATTTTATGATTGCACATGGTAAAGAATGTGATTAAAGGCTCTTTTCCTATGTCAAAAGTTTTAGTTTTCGAGGGGTAATAGCAACGTATGTTGAAAAAATGAAGATATTAGACTATTTTATGATTGCACATGGTAAAGAATGTGATTGAAGGCTCTTTTTCCTATTTCAAAAGTTTTAGTTTTCGAGGGTAAGAGCTTTGTCTGTGGAAAAAATGAAGAAATTAGACAATTTTATGATTGCACATGGTAAAGAATGTGATTAAAGGCTCTTTTCCTATTTCAAAAGTTTTAGTTTTTGAGGGTAATAGCTACGTATGTTGAAAAAATGAAGATATTAGACTATTTTATGATTGTAAATGGTAAAGAGTGTGATTAAAGGATCTTTTCCTATTTCAAAAGTTTTAGTTTTCGAGGGTAATAGCTATGTCTGTGGAAAAAAAATGAAGATATTAGACTATTTTATGATTGCAAATGGTAAAGAATGTGATTAAAGGCTCTTTTCCTATTTCAAAAGTTCTAGTTTTCGAGGGTAATAGCTACGTGTGTTGAAAAAATGAAGATATTAGACTATTTTATGATTGCACATGGTAAAGAATGTGATTAAGGGCTCTTTTCCTATTTCAAAAGTTTTAGTTTTAGAAGGTAATAGCTACGTCTGTTGAAAAAATGAAGATATTAGACTATTTTATGATTGCAAATGGTAAAGAATGTGATTAAAGGCTCTTTTCCTATTTTAAAAGTTTTAGTTTTCGAGGGTAATAGCTATGTATATTGAAAAAATGAAGATATTAAGACTATTTTATGATTGCAAATGGTAAAGAATGTGATTAAAGGCTCTTTTTCCTATTTCAAAAGTTTTAGTTTTCGAGGGATAATAGCTATGTCCTGTGGAAAAAATGAAGATATTAGACTATTTTATGATTGCCAATGATAAAGAATGTGATTAAAGGCTCTTTTCCCTATGTCAAAAGTTTTAGTTTTTGAGGGGTAATAGCTACGTATGTTGAAAAAATAAGATATTAGACTATTTTATGATTCCAAATGGTAAAGAATGTGATTTAAAGGCTCTTTTCCTATTTCAAAAGTTTTAGTTTTCGAGGGTAATAGCTACGTATGTTGAAAAAATGAAGATATTAGACTATTTATGATTGCAAATGGTAAAGAATGTGATTAAAGGCTCTTTTCCTATGTCAAAAGTTTTAGTTTTCGAGGGTAATAGCTACGTATGTTGAAAAAATGAAGATATTAGACAATTTTTATGATTGCACATGGTAAAGAATGTGATTAAAGGCTATTTTCCTTTTTCAAAAGTTATAATTTTCGAGGGTAATAGCTTTGTCTGTGGAAAAAATGAAGATATTAGACTATTTTATGATTGCAAATGGTAAAGAATGTGATTAAAGGCTCTTTTCCTATTTCAAAAGTTTTAGTTTTCGGGGGGTAAGAGCTACGTATGTTGAAAAATGAAGATATTAGACTATTTTATGATTGCAAATGGTAAAGAATGTGATTAAAGGCTCTTTTCCTATTTCAAAAGTTTTAGTTTTCGGGGGGGTAAGAGCTACGTATGTTAAAAAAATGAAGATATTAGACTATTTTATGATTGCAAATGGTAAAGAATGTGATTAAAGGCTCTTTTCCTATTTCAAAAGTTTTAGTTTTCGAGGGGTAATAGCTTTGTCTGTGGAAAAAAAATGAAGATATTAGACAATTTATGATTGCACATGGTAAAGAATGTGATTAAAGGCTCTTTTCCTATTTCAAAAGTTCTAGTTTTCGAGGGTAATAGCTACGTATGTTGAAAAAATGAGGATATTAGACTATTTTATGATTGCAAATTGTAAAGAATGTGATTAAAGGCTCTTTTCCTTTGTCAAAAGTTTTAGTTTTCGAGGGTAATAGCTACGTATGTTGAAAAAATGAAGATATTAGACAATTTTATGATTGCACATAGTAAAGAATGTGATTAAAGGCTCTTTTCCTATTTCAAAAGTTTTAGTTTTCGAGGGGTAATAGCTACGTATGTTGAAAAAAATGAAGATATTAGACAATTTTATGATTGCAAATGGTAAAGAATGTAGTTAAAGGCTCTTTTCCTATGTCAAAAGTTTTAGTTTTCGAGGGTAATAGCTACGTATGTTGAAAAAAATGAAGATATTAGACTATTTTATGATTGCAAATGGTAAAGAATGTGATTAAAGGCTCTTTTCCTATTTCAAAAGCTTTAGTTTTCGAGGGTAATAGCTACGTATGTTGAAAAAAAATGAAGATATTAGACAATTTTTATCATTGCAAATGGTAAAGAATGTGATTAAAGGCTCTTTTCCTATGTCAAAAGTTTTAGTTTTCGAGGATAATAGCTAGGTCTGTGGAAAAAATGAAGATATTAGACTATTTTATGATTGCAAATGGTAAAGAATGTGATTAAAGGCTCTTTTCCTATGTCAAAAGTGCTAGTTTTTGAGGGTAATAGTTACGTATGTTGAAAAAATAAGATATTAGACTATTTTATAATTCCAAATGGTAAAGAATGTGATTAAAGGCTCTTTTCCTATTTCAAAAGTTTTTGTTTTCGAGGGTAATAGCTACGTATGTTGAAAAAATGAAGATATTAGACTATTTGATTATTGCAAATGATAAAGAATGTGATTAAAGGCTCTTTTCCTATGTCAAAAGTTTTAGTTTTCGAGGGGTAATAGCTACGTATGTTGAAAAAATGAAGATATTAGACAATTTTATGATTGCACATGGTAAAGAATGCGATTAAAGGCTCTTTTCCTATTTCAAAAGTTTTAGTTTTGGAGGGTAATAGCTTTGTCTGTGGAAAAAAATGAAGATATTAGACTATTTTATGATTGCAAATGGTAAAGAATGTGATTAAAGGCTCTTTTCCTATTTCAAAAGTATTAGTTTTCGGGGGGGTAAGAGCTACGTATGTTGAAAAAATGAAGATATTAGACTATTTTATGATTGCAAATGGTAAAGAATGTGATTAAAGGCTCTTTTCCTATTTCAAAAGTTTAGTTTTCTGGGTTAAGAAATACGTATGTTGAAAAAAATGAAGATATTAGACTATTTTATGATTGCAAATGGTAAAGAATGTGATTAAAGGCTCTTTTCCTATGTCAAAAGTTTTAGTTTTTGAGGGTAATAGCTACGTATGTTGAAAAAATGTAGATATTAGACTATTTTATGATTGCAAATGGTAAAGAATGTGATTAAAGGCTCTTTTCCTATGTCAAAAGTTTTAGTTTTCGAGGGGTAATAGCTACGGTTATGTTGAAAAAATGAAGATATTAGACTATTTTATGATTGCAAATGGTAAAGAATGTGATTAAAGGCTCTTTTCCTATTTCAAAAGTTTTAGTTTTCGAGGGTAATAGCTATGTCTGTGGAAAAAATGAAGATATTAGACTATTTTATGATTGCCAATTGTAAAAAATGTGATTAAAGGCTCTTTTCCTATTTCAAAAGTTTTAGTTTTCGAGGGTAATAGCTACGTATGTTGAAAAAATGAAGATATTAGACTATTTTATGATTGCAAATGGTAAAGAATGTGATTAAAGGCTCTTTTCCTATGTCAAAAGTTTTAGTTTTCGAGGGTAATAGCTACGTATGTTGAAAAAATGAAGATATTAGACTATTTTATGATTGCAAATGGTAAAGAATGTGATTAAAGGCTCTTTTCCTATTTCAAAAGTTTTAGTTTTCGAGGGTAATAGCTATGTCTGTGGAAAAAAATGAAGATATTAGACTATTTTATAATTGCACATGGTAAAGAATGTGATTAAAGGCTCTTTTCCTATTTCAAAAGTTTTTAGTTTTCGAGGGTAATAGCTATGTCTGTGGAAAAAATGAAGATATTAGACTATTTTATGATTGCAAATGGTAAAGAATGTGATTAAAGGCTCTTTTTCCTATTTCAAAAGTTTTAATTTTCGAGGTAATAGCTACGTATGTTGAAAAAAATGGAGATATTAGACAATTTTATTATTGCAAATGGTAAAGAATGTAATTAAAGGCTCTTTTCCTATTTCAAAAGTTTTAGTTTTCGAGGGTAATAGCTATGTCTGTGGAAAAAATGAATATATTAGACTATTTTATGATTGCATTTGGTAAAGAATGTGATTAAAGGCTCTTTTCCTATTTCAAAAGCTTTAGTTTTCGAGGGTAATAGCTACGTATGTTGAAAAAATGAAGATATTAGACTATTTTATGATTGCAAATGGTAAAGAATGTGATTAAAGGCTCTTTTCCTATGTCAACAGTTTTAGTTTTCGAGAGTAATAGCTACGTATGTTGAAAAAATGAAGATATTAGACTATTTTATGATTGCAAATGGTAAAGAATGTGATTAAAGGGCTCTTTTCCTATTTCAAAAGTTTTTAGTTTTCGAGGGTAATAGCTATGTCTGTGGAAAAAAATGAAGATATTAGACTATTTTATGATTGCAAATGGTAAAGAATGTGATTAAAGGCTCTTTTCCTATTTCAAAAGTTTTAATTTTCGAGGGTAATAGCTACGTATGTTGAAAAAATGAAGATATTAGACAATTTTATTATTGCAAATGGTAAAGAATGTGATTAAAGGCTCTTTTCCTATTTCAAAAGTTTTAGTTTTCGAGGGTAATAGCTATGTCTGTGGAAAAAATGAATATATTAGACTATTTTATGATTGCAAATGGTAAAGAATGTGATTAAAGGCTCTTTTCCTATGTCAAAAGTTTTAGTTTTCGAGGGTAATAGCTACGTATGTTGAAAAAATGAAGATATTAGACTATTTTATGATTGCAAATGGTAAAGAATGTGATTAAAGGCTCTTTTCCTATTTTAAAAGTTTTAGTTTTCGAGGGTAATAGCTATGTCTGTGGAAAAAAATGAAGATATTAGACTATTTTATAATTGCACATGGTAAAGAATGTGATTAAAGGCTCTTTCCTATTTCAAAAGTTTTAGTTTTCGAGGGTAATAGCTATGTCTGTGGAAAAAATGAAGATATTAGACTATTTTATGATTGCAAATGGTAAAGAATGTGATTAAAGGCTCTTTTCCTATTCCAAAACTTTTAATTTTCGAGGGTAATAGCTACGTATGTTGAAAAAAATGAAGATATTAGACAATTTTATTATTGCAAATGGTAAAGAATGTGATTAAAGGCTCTTTTCCTATTTCAAAAGTTTTAGTTTTCGAGGGTAATAGCTATGTCTGTGGAAAAAAATGAATATATTAGACTATTTTATGATTGCACATGGTAAAGAATGTGATTAAAGGCTCTTTTCCTATTTCAAAAGCTTTAGTTTTCGAGGGGTAATAGCTACGTATGTTGAAAAAATGAAGATATTAGACTATTTTATGATTGCAAATGGTAAAGAATGTGATTAAAGGCTCTTTTCTTATGTCAAAAGTTTTAGTTTTGAGGGGTAATAGCTTTGTCTGTGGAAAAAATGAAGATATTAGACAATTTTTTGATTGCACACGGTAAAGAATGTGATTAAAGGCTCTTTTCCTATTTCAAAAGTTTTAGTATTCGAGGGTAATAGCTATGTCTGTGGAAAAAATGAAGATATTAGACTATTTTATGATTGCACATTGTAAACAATGTGATTAAAGGCTCTTTTCCTATTTCAAAAGTTTTAGTTTTCGAGGGTAATAGCTACGTATGTTGAAAAAATGAAGATATTAGACTATTTTATGATTGCAAATGGTAAAGAATGTGATTAAAGGCTCTTTTCCTATTTCAAAAGTTTTAATTTTCGAGGGTAATAGCTACGTATGTTGAAAAAATGAAGATATTAGACAATTTTATGATTGCACATGGTAAAGAATGTGATTAAAGGCTCTTTTCCTATTTCAAAAGTTTTAGTATTCGAGGGTAATAGCTATGTCTGTGGAAAAAAATGATGATATTAGACTATTTTATGATTGCACATTGTAAACAATGTGATTAAAGGCTCTTTCCTATTTCAAAAGTTTTAGTTTTCGAGGGTAATAGCTACGTATGTTGAAAAAATGAAGATATTAGACTTTTTTATGATTGCAAAATGGTAAAGAATGTGATTAAAGGGCTCTTTTCCTATGTCAAAAGTTTTAGTTTTCGAGGGTAATAGCTACGTATGTTGAAAAAATGAAGATACTAGACTATTTTATGATTGCAAATGGTAAAGAATGTGATTAAAGGCTCTTTCCTATTTCAAAAGTTTTAGTTTTCGAGGGTAATAGCTATGTCTGTGGAAAAAATGAAGATATTAGACTATTTTATAATTGCACATGGTAAAGAATGTGATTAAAGGCTCTTTTCCTATTTCAAAAGTTTTAGTTTTCGAGGGGTAATAGCTATGTCTGTGGAAAAAAATGAAGATATTAGACTATTTTATGATTGCAAATGGTAAAGAATGCGATTAAAGGCTCTTTTCCTATTTCAAAAGTTTTAATTTTCGAGGGTAATAGCTACGTATGTTGAAAAATTGAAGATATTAGACAATTTTATTATTGCAAATGGTAAAGAATGTGATTAAAGGCTCTTTTACTATTTCAAAAGTTTTAGTTTTCGAGGGTAATAGCTATGTCTGTGGAAAAAATGAATATATTAGACTATTTTATGATTGCACATGGTAAAGAATGTGATTAAAGGCTCTTTTCCTATTTCAAAAGCTTTAGTTTTCGAGGGTAATAGCTACGCATGTTGAAAAAAATGAAGATATTAGACTATTTTATGATTGCAAATGGTAAAGAATGTGATTAAAGGCTCTTTTCCTATGTCAAAAGTTTTAGTTTTTCGAGGGTAATAGCTACGTATGTTGAAAAAATGAAGATATTAGACTATTTTATGATTGCAAATGGTAAAGAATGTGATTA